>NC_085087.1:3814997-3844997 GCF_963422355.1 Corticium candelabrum | reverse complement strand
CGTTGTCCGCCACTTCTGCAAAGAAGACGCACCTTCCGTGACACGCACGCACTCACGCACGCAAAAGCGGCCCGGCGAACCGGCGCATCTTGCACTCTGGGAATAGTAGCCTCCCCCCAGACGCAGTGTGGATTGCAGCCCCAGATGTGCTGGCCGAAATCCGACTCGACCGTTCGTCTCCGAGGGCTTAACTCGACCGGGTCGTTGCGTTTCACAATGATTAGAGATCGGCGTCGTGTCGATCGGCGCATTACAGATACGTGGACAGACGGAAGTGGGCGTTCCCGAGCGTTATCCATCTTGCACACTCCAGACATGCAGCGTAGTTTAGATTCTACGCATTCCCCATCTCAGACTCTACACATAAAACGTAATAATCTATTCGCGGAGAATGACGCCACTTCCGTAATGAAGACGGATCTTCCGTGACGTACATCTAGATGTACGGACGCACGCACGCACGAACACGTGTCCCGGTAAGCCGGCTTAATACCTCTGACTGCAGCGGCCGCATCGCACTCTACTCTAGACCAGATGGCCTAGACAGTGGCTGGTGAGCATACGTCACATCCGCATACTCGGTCAATCGAATAAACGAACTCCCGCGCATCTTATTTCAGGCCGCCAAAGTCTCGTTTTGGGCCGTCGGAGACGGTCGAGGCGAAATTCGACACGATCGTTCGTCTCGCACTCGCGGTCTCGACCTGCTCATCGCGTTTCGCAACGATCCGAGACAGGCGTCATGTCGATCGGCGCGTTACAGACAGACAGACGGAAGTAGGCGTTCCCAAGCGTTCGCGTATTATATACAAGCTCAAATGCCCGTCTTCGCCCCGGGAACAACACATGCCAGGTGCTTCCCCTTTCCACTTCATAGCGCCGCAGTTGACACACACGTTTGTCACAAAGCCAATACAACACGGAAGTGGAGGAGAGACAGGTCGCCTTTATAGGTAGAGATTATAGCAGAAAGTATCTAAAAATGCGTTTGATGGCATCATAGGTGATGTTGGCCATGAATGATTGCAGTGAATAAAAATGTCGCGTATACACTTGCAATCGTGTAGCACTCCCGGATATTGCGCTGTCCCGTTGAATGAAATAAAGTCACATGCAGTTAGGCGAATCTATCTCTGAAATGTATTTACGGTAACCAACATTTGTCTAAATCTGGTACTAAACTTATATTACATTTAGGGTAGGTTAAATGTGTCTAAATATTGTACTAAATTCATATTATACTTAGGGCAGCCTAGACGTATCTAAATATAATGCTAAACTTATATTACATTGAGTTTTACATTTAGACCTACACTAAATATGATCAATATATGCAGCCTTAAATCAGTCTTTTTTGCTTCATATTTTGACGGGACTAAATGTGACCAAAATGTACGATTTCGTTCAGTAAAATGATGATTCAACTGGTGCCTCACTGAACACATTAACACGTAGTAACCACTCGATAACTCATTAAAGAATGTTTGTTGTAATTCCAAAATGATTTGATCAGCTAATTTGACGTTGTAATACATGTGACAAGGCAATCTTAAACGCACGCAAGTTTGTTGTTGGCAGCTGCCTTTCAGTCATTACTGATTGATGAGCAGACCACACTTTCAAATCGGTTTCACAACCAAGCATAAGAGGAATGATTTCTGGCAATCTCCTTAACCGTCAATATTATTTTCTGGCAATAATTATGATAAATTTTCTCATGTTACTGAACTTCTCAACTTGCAAATTTTATCACAATCTGGGTTTTAGAGAATTCAAGATGACTATTTATTTCCTGTTGTTGGTGAGGCTTGGAACATTCATCAAGAAACAGTCTTTGCACTAACGGAGGGAAGGTCTCTGACTGTGTCTGGAGACGGACGTTGTGGTAGCCATGTTTTGTCTGCCAATAATGGCTCATACACAGTCAAAGAAGAGAAATCGAGAGTTGTTATTACTTTCAACATGTCTAATGCTCTCAAGTTACAAGTTCACATGCAAAGATGCTTGCAAAAATGAGTGATAATGGACTCCACATCGACATGTTGGCTACAGACAGACATCCATTTTAAATAACAAACTTTATGAAAACAAAGCATACTAACATTGGCACATGGTAAAAATAAATTGCAAAAAAAGTCGGATAAAATGGCTGCAAACAAATCATATGGTTCTCTACTTCAACGGATTCAGTCAGTGACAAGACATCTTTGGTGGAGTGTCGAAAAATGCAACAATGATGTAAGCCTGTTGCATGACAAGTGGACCTCCGTCATAAATCACACTAAATACATACACAGCTGGACAGGAAACTACAAACTCCATCAATATACACACCCTGTTCTCATTGCTAAAGAAAGACAAAGGAAACCATTATTAGAAGTGGGGCCACATGCACATCAGGCATTAAAGAAGTTGTGCTAGATAAGAAACTGATTAATGAAATCAGCCACCTAACCCTCTTTTCCCATACAAAGAACCTAGAAGACTACAATGCCATGTTGAGAGAAATGCTGTCGAATTAAACAAGAGCATTAGAGCTACAAGGGCATGGCAGCAAGACTGCAGCTGGCAGTACTGGATCACAACATGAACTTCCAAAAAGCAGGTTACTAATAAAGAAAAAGAGTGTGGTTCATCTCAAATCTAAGAAAGAATGGGTTGGTAAATCAAGATAAGAGAAAAACAATATAGCCATATCAATGATTTGATTCAAGATGCAGGGTCTTAGACTATCAGAAAACGAACCACTCAAAGGAAGTTAAGTAAAGCAGATGTGAAACTTCCTGATAACATTGCAAGAGTAGAAAAACCAAATAGAAAGTCAAGTAAGTAATCAAGCAGCACACAGCAATAATGGCTGGTCAATATTAGTAGACTAGTCTACTACAGAAATTGCTAGTATACCCCAAAATTGTCCTCACAGCTTACAACATGTGCACTAAGTCATTTAACTAATGATACAAATCTCTACATTGTCAAAGCATTCCTGAAAAGGGTATGTGCAATAACATAGGCACTAACAAAATTACAGAAATAATTAAAACCATCTATTGCAATCTATAGGTAAACATATATTGCATGCAAAGCTCACAATGGCAATGCACAGTCAGCTACCTAGTCGCCAGTGTACATACATGACGCTCTGAAAACATTCTTTAAATCAAGAAAAATACACAAGCTGGTATGACCTACTTCACAGCTCAAACAAAATGAACATGCACCCAGAATGTAAACTGGCAGTAAGCAGCCAAACGCAGTACCCTGTAAATACCCAAAGCAGTCAGTAAATGTGCAGCCTAGTTCACAAAATTAATAATAAGAACTCGGAAAAGGTTCTTCCAAAGGTTTTCTCAACCTATTTATGTTTGCCACTAAGGCTGTTCGAAGAACTTCACACTCCAAGACAACCTTGTACCGGTAGAAGACTGAATTCTGAGTGATACAATCCAGTGTCTGTTGCTCTTGCTCTAGTTTGTGTCTCAAAAGTGACCATCTTTTGGCAGCAAAGGCACTCCTTGTGTACTCAGTTCATTACAGTGTCCACATGAACACCAGTCAGTGTTACATGAACACCAGTCAGTGTTAACTAGACGGTGATGTCCAGCCTCTAATGCACTATCATCTTCTCCACTCAAGAGTTTCAAGCTCATCTGAGCCTACCTCAGGTTCGTATAACTATGGCAATCTCTGCTTAACTGAAGAACATGCATTCTCTGCCGTGACAGCAGAACACAATTTTAAAATCGCGACTATGAGAACAGTGCTGAGTGAGATGGTGAGTAAGTGTGCTAAGAGCCCCTACATACAAGGTATTGTACCTGTGATAGTTAGTTAAACCCAAGAAAATTTATCTGTTGTAATAAAATGATACCCTTATATTGCATGCACAACCACTGTCTTCAGGCACATAGAAAGAAATTCTGACAGTCTACAATTGTCATCAACTGAAGAGACAGTTGATCTCACAGACACTGCTAATATATGGTATTACCTGTTACATGAGCTACCATATAATATTGTACTTTTGTGTAAAAAGAGGTCCAGCAATGAAAAACCATAAGAAAACAATCAATGTCATTGGCTATACAAGAATTGCAACAGCTGCTATGAAAGTTAAAGGAAATAAAATGATGTCTTTCTTTGGAACAGATAATGAATGGTTACCATATAAGCTGTGTCTACACGATACAATTTGTGATATCTATCTTGGAAAAGTTTTGTCTGAAAGACATGACCTAATTGTCTAGGGAAAACAATTTTGTGAGCGGACTAACATAATGTAGCGGCCAGAGAGATGGTCAAAGTGTGAAGACCATATAATCATGGTGAACTGCCGCCGACCCTAGATAAGGATTTCAATTTGATCAGCTACTTGTTCAGAGCTGTAGTCGCCATTTTAAAGCGGGCCCGTTAAAGCATGCCATATTATATC
Source organism: Corticium candelabrum (assembly GCF_963422355.1). Lineage (NCBI taxonomy): Eukaryota > Metazoa > Porifera > Homoscleromorpha > Homosclerophorida > Plakinidae > Corticium > Corticium candelabrum. The sequence continues at coordinate 3,840,565 of NC_085087.1, read as the reverse complement.
TCGGATGGCAATGTGACGTAAACATCGGATTGGATTTTGTCTGCAGCACAAAAGATGATCTCCTTCAATATCAACGATTTGGCCGCGTATACATCTTTGAATCTTTGGAGACGAAAAGACTATAAAAGTCCAAGCCACAAACGCAGAGCGATAATAAATTTATGACGTGCCATGGCGAGGCCTAACTTTTCGTTTGGAACTGCCCGCAACTAATTGGCAGTACGAGCAGCAGAGATGATATTTAAACGTGCTCTGTCACGAAGACTTCCAAAAGACTTCAATTGATGGACTGTAACTTTGTCTATTTCAGCTTGCATATAACATTGAGTTGTTGACGGAGATGACAAGTCTAAGAATTGTTGATGTCTAATGTGTGAAGAGAAGAAGTCATTGAATAATTGACGAGTAGACATATCTCCAGAAATAATAATGGTTTGGCAAGATAAATTAGCAGGAGCAAGTCAGAGATATAATTCTTTTGTTGTATTGCAGCTAGCAAGGAAAACCGCAATTGCAGTTGTGTTAGCCTGTTGCAAACCTATACCTGCCAATTGTGTTGGTAGTCCTGCTTATAGCCAAAGAAGCACTTTTTTCAATAATGGAGCGCAACAATATGGAAACACTTTTGCGGATTCCAATAAAGGTTCCGTCGTCTAGATACCACAAGCTGAGTTGTAGGTTTTCAATGGGACCAACTGAACCCATGAATTCCATAATGACCAGAGAAAACAAGAGAGGTCCCAAGGAATCTTCTGTTGAACACCAGACGCTGAAAGAATGCGATGGGTACCAAATCTCATTTCACCTGCCGATTTAATAAGACCAATAAACTTAACAAACCAATTCAGCAAACTCTATTCAAGCGAGTGAGAAATTTCGGTCGATTGCATTCGTTAAATGCATTAAACATATATATTTTCAGACAACAATAGTTTGGATTCTCTTGGTTTTCATGAATAAATGTACAGCATACGTGAATAGCAGCCTCAAGACCGCTCTCAATTCCAACATCAACCTGTCCATAAAGAAGAAGGTATCAGCAAGACGAGATTTTATCGTATTACAACAGAGTCTGCCTGCATGGCGACTAAAAATTCGCCAACGGCGATGGTGCAGAGACCTCTTGATTTCTTCAAAAGAGCTGTCGATGGACCTCCTCTAAGCCATTTCCCCGCCAATATCGCAGACATAAAATTTGTTAGTTGTTCAAATCATAGTTACGCAGAAGGAGCAATTGATCCAGCCACAGCATCGAGATGATGCTGTGATCTTAGTCGAGTTGCACCTGGACTGGTATACCACCGGGAAAAGCTCTATTGAAGTGCAGTGATGACATTCTTCGAAGTAATCTTAAAGACAGCAGTGACAAGCCATCTGATGAAAGTGACGGCAGAGCAGATTGAAGATGACGAAGATGAAGTTCTTGCACATCATCATCAACAGTGTAAGGAGCACAGCCTTGAGATGTTAGAGAATGCATCGCGTCAACCAAACCTACCGTCCTTTGCTAGTTTGCAACATCCGTCGAATATTAGATTTTCGTACCGCTGAAGGATCTAGATTGGTGTCAAATGAGAAATTGCTGCCTGTGCTTCACGCCAACGATAAACCAATTGGTCGTTCTGCAGTTGTTGTAAGCAAGAACAGATTAGAGTTGTAATAGCATAATATATATATATATATATATTAATTAGACGTTATGATTGAGCTGGTTGTTAATAAATATATGTATGTATTTTTAAGCTAGTCGCCAAACTTTTGCGCAATTTTTTACGTGAAGAGGCAAACTGACAAACAAAGTTGTTTCCCATAGCGATTTCTTTACATGAACTTGACTTCTTCTCTGTTGTAGCTAGAGTTCCGTCTGATGGTGCACCTGTGTTTTGACCATTGTTAGCACTAACTTCTATTCTGTATGTTGTACTTTCTGAAAGACCAGATAGAGTAGCTGTTGTCTGAGATCCATCAACTTCAACTAATTTCTCCATAGACGTGCTGCTCTGACGATATATTCTAAGAATATAACGGTCGATTGTAAATCCCGCACCGCCGGCATCTGGTTCGTCCCTATTGACTTGAATGTCAGTAGATGAGATTACCGTAGCTTTCACATTTCGCACTTGACTCACCTCACCTAATGACACACATTAAATCAGAAAAGAAATGAAACAAATACCATTGTAGACACCTTTGCGTAAAGTAGTTACAGCAAGTGGAGTCGATTTGCTTCCATTTCAAATGTCACTCCTTGCTAACACACGAATCAAGTATGTTGTATTACATTGCAAGTTGGAAATGTCTCTTTCTCGTTCCCTTGCCATATCAACGGTCACTTGCCAAGAAGCGTTGGCTGATCCTTGCTCCCTATACTCAATGTAATACTCACGTACGTTCAAATCATCAACATCGCCATTCATTACTGGAGGACTCCATTTTACACGAATGAACAGTCGTGATGCGTGCACACTGACAATTAGAGGAAGACCTGTGCAGGAAATATAAATAATACGAAAAGAAATTTGCAATTTGTGTACCTAGTACTGTTGTTACTATCTCTGTTGAACAGTTTCCTCTTCCAGCGCTATTGACTGCATAAACATAAAAAAGACATGAAGTTGCCTGTTGGAGTGCATTTTCTTCAGCTTATCTAGAATTTAGTTGGCAGTTGGAACTAGTTGGTGGACAAACAGCATTTGATCCTGAAACATGGCCATAACAGTATTCGCTAACTGCTTCACCACCATTATCAGTAGGGGAATTCCATGAACAGCTGTAACCAACAGCACTTCTATTACATGTGAGTCTGCTAACAATTCCCGGAACAGCTGTCATAACAAAACAGTAAATATAGAAACGATTCATTTCAGTATGCTGCATAACACCAGCTTACATTTGAGACATTGCAGATTAAACTTTTGCATTGTATGACCTATTGTATTATTATATAACGCAATTATTTCTCGAAACCGATCATCTCTTGCTACAGTGACATTCAAGGAATTTCCGTATTGTCCGCAGACTTTTCCTGATATTAACTCATCAGTATCTTTCCACTTCCACATTACAGTTGCTGTAGGAACACCAGGATCTTCAACGATCTGACTTGCATCCAGAATGACAGTTGTACGTCGACCTGTAGAAGTACGGTTAGAACACCTACTGCTGCCCGGTACATTTCTAGAAGGACCATCTGAAGGAGATACCCAAATCCATAACTACAGCTAATTAATCACAGAAATACTTACATTTTACAACAATTGGTAGAGTAGAGTTAATCACCTGGAACCAATTTTCAAAATCTGATGTGCACGAGAAGGTCAAGTTATTGAGACTTCTGTTAGTGTTAACGTAGACAGCAAATTCAACAGTCGCAGACACAACGTTCTGCGTTATACGCACGCTTTTCAGCCCTTCCACTGCAGCTGGTACGACACTGGCTGTTATCGAGGTCTGTTCCATCACAGATCCCTGTGTGACTACAATTGAATTGCCATACGAGGGTCCAAAAGTACATTTCAGCTTGAGTTCCATGTTTTCGCGAAGATCTTGTACGGTTTTCGGGTCTGTTTCTAAAAGAGGAAATGACTGCACTTCGATACATTTCCAAAGCAACAAGATAAACGACAATCCTGAAAATCGAGTACAATGAATTACACGTTTAATTGCCATATCGACGAAACCCTAAACAGTTACCTGTAATACACACCGATCTCCTCCGTACTTTCCGAGACATAGCCATTCTAACCGCTTCGTTAAATTTCGTATCCCGGGTTATTGAACAGTGTAGTAATTGGAGAAAGCCTCGGCGAGGTCTTCATTTGTATACAGGACTGTATTGAATTGAGTGGTTTGTATGTGCGACGGCCGGAAAGTGACGCTGATTTGAGCCAATCACAGACATGATTGTTTGTGATGTCACAATGCAGGTGTAAGTGTAATAGATATACGTTTCTCCAAGTTGCTGCGCGTCATTCTCACGGGACTACTAGGAGAATGTCCGAGTTACTACAGATGACTTGACGACTGCGGCCAAAATACAATGGAACAGTTTGCTTTTAAAGAAATTTACGTTGGTTAGCGCTGTAAATGCATGTTGTCCGCGATTTGTCGAACGGCGCGCGTCCAGTGTCGTGCGCCGCTGTGAAGGAACTACTGAAAGTACTTAATTTGAATCGGACGAATTCACAGGTAGATTTCTTTGCTGGAGCTATCGATCGAGGTCAATGTGTATACCACAAAGAGGTTTATGTTCTGCGTTGCGGAGATATATATTCCAATTTCTTCTACACAAAGCCTTTTGACAAATCACTACTGTGTTCGCCATAAGTGTGAACTTTGAAAATATTCATTATCTCCACTGTTTCTTGGACTTGCTCGATGATCTTGGTATCATTAGAAACCGCCAGATCTGGTATTTCTTTTTATCGAATTATCTAAGTCCTTCCTACAAAGGAAACAAAAGTTTAAAATACATCTGCATATCAAAGACAAACTGGTACCAGTCTGGATATGCCACTGATTCCACCGTATCAGTCAATTAAAAGTCAATAAAAGTGGGCGTGTCTATAAAAGTAAGATTTTTGTAGCATCGTGAAGTTACCTTCCTCCATTTCCAGAGCTTTCTTACACCCCGGCTCCAAAAAAGTTTGTCATTTTTTAATTAACTATTGTAACTGTTTGTTACGACGGCTCGGTTCGAAAAGCCCTTATTCATCTTCTAGTATTTCGCGTTAGCAGACCTTCGACTAACCACTGTATGTAACCTAGACTCCGTATCCCGGAAAAGCGGCGCAGTTGTTCTGTAGACGATGCAGGTCCTGAGCATGCTATTGCAGTTGATACAAATCGCTACAAAACTTGGTAAACGAAGATTATGATCATTATACTAGTTAAAATGAAAAACATTGTTGGACCAAACCGCAGACACGAAACACATTCAGATTTCAATTTTGTTATTGCGGAGAATTAATTTATTAACATGCACGTATACGCATGGCGTCAGAGTAAATTCTTTTGTAAAAGCAGTGTGTTCTCATATTTAGTTGCAATTTCAGCCGCAATCGATTGTCAAGCCATCTCTAGGAGCTCGAGCCTGGTTGCACCTTCCCATATTCAGTGGGAATGGCGCTCAGCAACCTTGAGAGCGGTACAGCTATAACACTTACATCTGCATTGTCACTTTACTAACCTTTACTGTCTGTGATTAGCTAAAACTGAACATCATTCTCGGTCGGGCGTTCGTAAAAACACTTATCTCTACACAGGACAGTACGCATAGCAATGGTCTCGTCAAGGCTGCTCCAATTATTATCAAACGTGAAGCCATACAAGTTGTTAGTGACCTTTAAGTATTTCAGCTCTGTTATTAAATTTTAAGGAGGAGCTATTAGAGATATACAATAGAGCATCGACAAACTTCCAGATCAATTACAATTGTAAGAACTATAATTTCTATGGACAGAAACCAGTTCATTGCGACAAAGGAACTAATATGAAAGGATATAAGTCTTGGAATATTATTCTACGGCTCGCGGAAGTTTGTCACCCAAAAATCTGTAACAAGACGTTTAGAGACATTTCATTGCAGGTGCCTCATGAATATCGTAAGGCGTGTCAAATACAATGGAGTGGTCCAGCTACTTTATGTATACTAAAGCTCAAGTAAGACTCACTAAGGTAATTGTTTGGGATGCCTGAGACCTTTACAAGATATCGATATCGTTTCAACTCGAAGACAACGATGGCTTGTACACTTGGCAAGAATGAACGTCCTAGACAATTATATCCCAAAGAAAATTCCGTTTAGGTGTTTTCAAAATACTGTACACTACCAGCGATCGCCCAAAACAGCGTTGGCGAGAGAAAGTTAAGTATGACAAACTGTTTCCATATCTAAGACAAGTCTTGCTTTTAGGCCAAAATCGCTCTTTGTAGAATAACGAATGCGCTTGCACTACATTTAACTTAAACTCTTTAGCCATGTGTCTCTCAATGCAAGCCATGCGGTCATTTGAGCAGCAAGTTCTATTTAACATTTCCAACACTTGTAATACATCATTCAGAAGATCTCAAGACATGGCACGTTACAAATGTGATGTTATTCGCCATAACAGAAAGAAATTATTTATTCGCTCAGAAGTCTTTCTGGCCATGGGTCACAAGACAATAACACCATCAATGGTGGCCGACTTCCAGGCTGGACTAGGCCAGGTCTAGGTGTGCGTGTGTGTGTGCGTGCGTGTGTGTGTGTGTGTGTGTTTGTGTGTGTGTGTGTGTGTGTGTGTGTTTGTTTGTGTGTGTGTATGTGTGTGTGTGTGTGTGTGTGTGTGTGTGTGTGTGTGTGTGTGTGTGTGTGTGTGTGTGTGTGTGTGTGTGTGTGTGTGTGTGTGTGTGTGTGTGTGTGTGTGTGTGTGTGTGTGTGTGTGTAAAAGTGTATCTCCAAAACGACGACTAACAGCGCCAACGAATTTTACTCTCGTACACCAAACCGATCACGTTAGACAGTCAAGGTGTCGTTATCTTTCACAGATCTCTTGGGACAACGCGATCTCTAGCCGATTGGACCCGCCTCCGCTCGCACGCTAATTTCTCTAGAACAGCGCATCGGGTCTCCATGAACAATTTAAATTTCCATTCCTGACCTCGGACGGCACTCATGGAGCGTGCTGCTTATTACCAGCAACATGCATGATCGGACATCGATAAAAGCAAGGTGATATTTCCAAGTATATCTGGGTGGTGAAAATGACAGCAACCTTCGTTTGCCGGATAGCTGTTTTCCTTTGCACTATAGTATATGCAGAGGTAAAGGCCATGCTAAGCAATCTCACCTGAAGCCTGGTTAGCTTCTCGCAGGAGTACCGACTCTGACGACAACTGTGGTGTGAGCCCCGAAGTCCCATTAGGACCCCAGTGGCTGATAGAATTTGTCGCAGTCGGAGCCTTTGCCATGCACCCCTGTCAATGACCACACATATTTATACTCCCAATATAAGTTGGGAGAGGAAGTTGTATGTTTCTTGACAGCTTTGAGGTACACACGTACACACACACACACACACACACACACACACACACACACACACACACACACACACACACACACACAAATAGACAAATGTCAAGCCCTCCACGTCATTCGCGAATGACGTCAACCTTAAGGTTAGTTGCGAAGATATCTACCTCTGCCTCTAGAGACAAGGCCTCCATGCGCTACGTGGAGGCTTAGGGCCAGCGCTACAATCCACCTGGAAGTTGGCCAGAGTCATCGAGGGGCACTGACTATGGCGCAGCTTTGGGACTAGAAAAAACGCCCACAAGTACCCGTCTGCTGCATGATGTTCTGGCAAGCCAGCGGTCATGTCCACCCCAGTCATGACAAGGTACTCATTTATACTCCTGATTTAAGAGAATCTACTGTGTGTAAGTTTCTTGCTTAAGGAAATTATGCCATAGCTCGCTATCACTGTGACTTGAACCTGCAACCATGCAAGGTCCCGGATGTGTTCATTCTCCAAATGCAATCTCTAACCCATTGAGCTACAGCACCACACTCACACACACACACACACACACACACACACACACACACACACACACACACACAGACCGCACTCCACACACCACACACAACACCACACACACACACACACACACACACACACACACACACACACACACACACACACACACACACACACACACACACACACACACACCAGTTGATTCTGAAAAGAAGCTAGCGGTCTTCGTTGTGTTATTAAAGAAATTGTGACTGTGACACATCCGACATTTGCAATATAATTACAATATTGAAAGTATTTGCTATGCAGACATACAATAATGTAAACCAGCTTCTAAAGCAGCCAGTCTGTTTGTCAAGATACTCAGTGACACTTCAAAACGTGCCAACATGCAATCCCGAGGCATCTAAAAATCTATCGACTGTCATACAATCTACCAAACGCAAGTAACACACTTTCCATTTTTTGTCACTAAACGTAAGACGAATATGTTGTTGAGTAAGCAGGATTTGAAGTCATGGGCGACGAACTTCTCAAACTGCTGGCAATCCTCACTGTTGCATACGCGTACGTTTCTTGCTGGTTTGCTGTAGACCTTGGATTCGTCATATCGTAGGCGTCGGACGTTGTTAAGTTTTCTGTCGGCTGAGAACGATTATCATTGTTTGTATTTGTCTTTATGCGGTATCTGCGATACAGAATAATAGCAACAAATAGAAGAATGGCGACTATCGATCCAGCAACGGCTCCGCCAATTTCAGCTAAACTGGAACCTAAATACATGTCAATTGGAAATTTGTTACATTTACAACAACAAACTGCAACAAATTGGGCAAATATTTGCTTGCTCTTTCAGTTAAGCATAAAACAATAAAACATGTGGCTTCATGATTTGTTCTCTTGTTAGTACTAAAGTTCAACCTTTGCTTGTTAGCATGAATAGCCTAAATTATCACTGCTACATGTAAAAACGTTGTACAAAATATTAAGATTGATTTCTGTCGGGTTTCCTAACGAAACTATTGCTTGATGCTAGTGACAGAAATTACGTAGGCAAACAATAATTATTTTTACTAGTTAAGTTTGCATGGATTATGTTATACTATAGTACATATACATACATATGTACTTGTGTTATAATCTTAACTTTCTTTTATTTTCCGGCATTGTTTTGCACCACAATACAACTTTTTAAAAATAAAGCAATGGCTTCTTGGCTGTCTTAATTTTATCTAGACCAGTGGTGAATTGATTTGGACATGAATATACATACATAGGTAAGAGTTTCCTCAGTTAATGACTATAGTCAAGTCGTCATTCAATCTCTCATTTTTCGCTGCTCCGTTACTTCTGCTTCTATGCGTTTTGATTGTTTTTCTTTGCTCTAATTTTGTAGTCCAAAATAAAATTGTGAGGTATTCTGCTATTGTGGTTGTATCTTTATATCCTTCTTGCCTGCAGCTGTATATGGAAAATAGCTTTAAAACATAGCATCCATTTCGTCTTTACTTAGACTTTATTATTAAAGGTGCACTACGCCCACGCAAGTTTGATTGATTAGCTACGCAATCAAGATAGAAGGTTGGCCTGAACTACAGGCAAAACTCGATATGAGAGCGCTAGATATTAGCAGCAAATAGCGTTAAAAACAAAGCACATACGATGGTCAAGTGACAAACATTTCGTCAACGCGGGCTAACTCTAGGAATTTCGTTACCATCAAAATGCTGTAAGACACTCGCGAGATGTTCAGAAAATGTGCTTTTGGGTTATGAAACATGGGTAGATGCGCGTGCAAAACTGAAGAGACCATCTGCACTGCACTGTGCGCTTGCACTCATAACGTGACCTTACCACTTGATCACCGTATGTTCTCTGTTTTCACTGTGATATGTAGCGCTCGCATGTTCAAACCTGGTTTTGTGCAAAATGTAACCTTTTTGGTGCCTTCGACCTGAGGAAATGTGACGAGTAGGTTTGCGCGCGACCCAAACTCTGCTTCAAGAACAAGATTGCAAAATCGATCCCGTACGTTTTCCCTATTTGTAACGGTGACTACGCTCTGATATCCAGCTTTGCCTGTAGTTCAGCCCAACCTTCTAACTTGATTGCGTAAAGTATGCAAACGAGTTTGCAAGGGCGTAGCGCTAACGCCCGAGTGTACTTTTAATGTCGTTGTTAGTAAATTTTTGTATTTAGTAAATGTATCTGCATTTCAAATACTTCGACGCCTTAATGAACCGCAAGTTTGTACGCAAAGAAGAAAAACTGACAAACAAATTGGTTTGCTGTAATGATGCGTACCTGAGCTTGACTTCTTCTCAGTTGTAGCTAGAGTTCCCTCTGATGGTGCACCTGTGCTCTGACCATTGCTAGCACTAACTTCTAGTCTGTATGTTGCACTTCCTGAAAGACCAGTTATGGTAGCTGCAGTTGTCTTAGATCCATCAACTTCAACTGATTTCTCCACAGACATGCTGTCTTGACGATAAACTTTAACAATATAATGTTCAATTGCAAAGGCTGCACCCCCTGCATCTGGTTTGTCCCAAGTGACATGAATATCAGTAGATGAGATTACCGTAGCTTTTACATTTTGCACTTGACTCACTTCACCTAATGACACACATTAAATCAGAAAAAGAATGAAAAAAACTACCATTCTAGATACCTTCACGTAACATAGTTACAGGAAGTTGAGCTGATTTAGTTCCATTTCCAATGTCACTTCTTGCAAACACACAAATTTTGTAGGTTGTATTAGATTTTAGGTCAGAAATGTCTGTTTCTATTTGATTGCCCATAACTGACACTTGGAAAGGAGCCATAGATTGCCCTTGCTCCTGATACTCAATGTAATACTCACGTACTTTCAAATCATCACCATCATCAAACATAAACGGAGGACTCCATTTTACAACTAGAGACGTACGTGATGGTTGCACACTGACATTTAGAGGTGGACCTGTGCAGCAAATATAAATATACTAGAATTTTAAAAACTTTTTCTCTGGAAAAACAAATAGATGTAGGAATTGTATGAAAAGTAACAGAAACAAGATCAATAGATAATATGAACCAAGACCAGACATCATTAGTGAATTCTTCCAACCCCACATTACATTCCCAACATTTACTTCTTTTTTCAGAGAAAAAGATTTTAAACTTCTAGTTTGGTAAGTTTTTAGGAGTGCAAAAGCGCAACATATACCTTGGGTGTATATGTCTTCATTTGGGCCTCTAAGCCTTTTATAAGCATGTCTAAGATTTAGTGCGTTTTCATTAGCGTTAACTAAACCTGTTTATATGTAACAGCTTTCGTTAGACATGATTCAGAGGTAGTTTATTCAAGTGGTCCATAGGTCTACGAGGTATACGGTACCATGGTATCCTAGGGTACGTTGCACGAATATGGATCCTAATTTTTAGTGCCTTTGCATTGTTCTTTCTTCTGTACGTGTATAATTGAATATGCAACGGCAGATGGTATAGAATTTGGCTTAGTAGTCAAAACCAAAGATTATCACATACGGGATATGCGATGCAAATGTTAGGTTTTCCTATAAATTGCTATGTGAACGTAGTTATTTGTCAATTTTGCTCCTGTGTGCAACGCACATAGCAAACAATTTCTAACTAGACTGGACAATGGCTACACAGTTTTGGTGATAAACTTTTTCATAAACGCTTTTGACCTATCTGATTGGCTCTTCGTCTATTGCCTCTGGTTGCCATAGACAAGCTATCGCAAATACTGCTCCGTGATTGGCCCGAACAGTGCAATAGCGTTGATGACGATCGTTGGATCAAACCTGCTTGAAAGAAACTCAATTTTAATTAACATTGAGTTCGGTTTATCTAGTCACCAAAAGGATAGATTTCTGGTAATTCTAAAGCGTTTTCTCAAATTTCACAGCCGTACCTAACGTACAAAAAGAGATATCCGTGGAGAAAAAGAAAAAATTGGCGCGTGGGCCTCCGAGGCTAGCAACTATTTTCTAGATGCAGGCCCGGATCCAGATGGGGGTTCAGGGGGTTGAAACCCCCTCTTGTCCAATAGGCGTGGTTTAATAACTTCATTAGAAAAGAGAAATTATTAATGCTATAAATAACTGCTACCAGGTCAAACCCCTCTTTCAAAAATTTCTGGATCCCGGCTTGAGGTAGCTAGATGACTAGTGACCAAAACAAAAATAGGATAAAGTACATGACGTACAAACCTTTTATTTGGTTGATTTTGAGAAATTTTAGTCTTTATTTACTATGTTTCCTAAGCGTGCAAAAAATAGACGACCACGCCCCAACAAGGATGGCCAATTCCTACATACAGGGTACGGTACTACCGTACCCTGTGATATATATATATATATATATATATATATATATATATATATATATATATATATATATATATATATATCAACAATACCAAAAACACGCACACTATTCAGAAATTTACAATTTGTGTACCTAGTGCTGTCGTCACTGTCTCTGCTATACAGTTTCCTCTTCCCACACTATTGACTGCATAAACATAAAAAAGATATGAAGTTCCCTGTTTGAGTGCATTTTGTTTGGCTGTTGTAGGATTTTGTTGGCATTTGGAACTCTTTCTGGGACAATCAACATTTCGGCCTGTAATGTGACCATAGCAGTATGTACTAACTGCTTCACCACCATCATCAGTAGGGTGATTCCATGAACAATTGTAACCACCAGCAATTGCATTACACGTCAGTCCAACAACAGGTCCTGGAACAACTGTTATAACAAAACAGCAAATATAAAACGATTCATTCAAATATGCTGCATAACAACAGCTTACATTTGGCACACTGCAGACTAAACGTCTGCATTGTATGACCTATTGTGTTATCATATACCGCAATTATTTTTCGAACCTTATCTTCTCTTGTTACAGTGACTTTCAAGAAATTTCTGTATTGGCCGCTGACTTGTTCTGATATTAACTCATCATTATCTTCCCACCTCCACATTACACTCATTGTGGGATTGCCAGGATCTTCAACTATCTGACTTGCATTCAGGATGACAGTGGCACTTGAACCCACAGAAGTGCTGCTAGTGCATCTAGTGCTGCCAGATACATTTCTTAAAGGACCATCTGAAAGAGACACACAAACACATTACCACAAATACATAATCATATAATCGCAGACATATTTTACATTTCACAGCAATTCGTTGAGAAGACTTAATCACCTCACTACCACCCGACGTTCTGTTAAAATAAAAATTAATGCATGAGAAGGTCAAGTTATTGAGAGTTCTGGTAGTCGTAACAGAGACTGCAACTTGATTCAACGCGTTGTTGTACGTTGTACGAGCGTTGTTCAGCCCGTTTACTACATTTGGTACTTTACCAACTAGGTGTGTTTCTACTGCCATCTCAGCTCCGTGTGTGACTGAAATTGCACTACCAAGCCTGTTGGCCGAAAATCCAAAAGTACACGTAAACGTTAGATCAACGCTTTCGAGGAGATCTTGTACGCTCTTCGGGTCTATTTCCAAAATAGGAAGTGACTGCCCACCAGAATATTGAAACAGTAGCAAGATACACGGCAGTCCTGAATCGAGTACAAGGTTACGCAATCAGTCACCGCGTTTACAAGAACTAAACAGTTACCTCTAAGCCACGACGATCGCTTCTGTAACTTCAAAGACATGGCCACGAACCACGCCCTTAACGTAAGTATCCCGGATAATAACATCTGAAATTTAAGCTAGCGTGCGCTAATAAGTTAATTGTCAATTTTTATAGACATTTAACTTGAAACTTCTACATTGAGTGACAAATAATAACCACGTGAGGTTCACGCCCTGGCACGTACAGTACAGACAGCGCGTGCTATGAGGAATTCAGTCAATGTTAAAAAGTGTCATTTTAACAAATTAGCTGTAATTGTTTTCAACACTGACTCCTTTTAATAGCTAGTGTTGTTAAAAAGACTTTTTAACGTGCTAAAAAGAGTGTTTTTAACTATATACGTATTATAAAGAGACTTTTTAACACGCAAACCAGCAATTATGCATGTGCCAGGTCATTACATAATTAATTACAGCCTGTTATGCTGTTATTTTTGTCATCATGGTGTTTTTGGCTCTACTGAGGGCATTAATTAATAAAGAATTAAGACTAAAAAATTCAGGTGTACATCAATTGAAGACGTATAATATTTATCCGATTGTATAACCCAGATGCATAATATATGCATGATATACTCATTTAATTAATTAACAAAATTCCTTTTACATTCTTTAAGGAACAAATCAGAAACAGGAAGATGAAACATCTTTCTACATGCATTCGATATAAATCTCATACACGTATCTAGCTAGGAGATTTTGTGGTTCAATCAAATCATGGAATTTGATCTGCAAATGCAAAACACGTATCTATGAAAGTAATTCTGCATTCCACTTGATCGAAACTATTCAGTATTGTCTCTATATAATATTCAATTCTACTAGGCGGGATTCCTAGGGTTCTCCACTTTTTGCTCCAAACAAACTAGATAGACATTGGCCGGGCAGGCAAGTCCATTTGACACGTACACCTACACAAGCAATCTGAAATATGGTCTGGAGCTTCTCTGATCTTGTCGCAGTAACAAACACAAAGCAGGAAGCGTATACTAGGCAGATGTGTCGATCGATCTTGTGAAGTAGATTGTAGTTGATTAGATCAGCTAGTAAAAGCTGGTTCACGAATGGAACTCGTAAAGCTAAAACAGGTCATGCATCTTACCCTACGAAGCAATGAGAGCGGATGTCTGTTGGCTACAGTTCAACGATGAAGCGGACATTTTGCCTAACGTCTAACGCGCGCTATCTGACTGAATTTAATTGTTAAAAACAGTCGGGCGAATAGTACGTGTGTCAAAAAAAGTCTAGACGTAACCAAGTGATTGAGGACAATATTATACATTGTTCTTTCAACGCCAGACTGAATTTAACAGTCTTTTAACGTCCGACTGAATCTAGCGACTGAATTTAGTTAGCACGGATACTCTTTTTAACGGCGACTGAATTTAATACAACAAGTACGCGTAGCCAGCTCCTCCTCTTCTCTTGTTTTGCTGGGCGGAAAGAGTCTAGCGCGGTTGCTTTGAAGTCGTCGCTTGTATGCGATAAATGAACAACGTAAGATCGGATGAGCCTGGTACCAATAGGGTACTTATCTCGTACACTGGCTCTCCTTCGTCTTCTTGCGAATTGTGTTGCCAAGAGACGCAGTGATGTCTCTGCGAATGTGTAACTTCTATGTGTACTTACACAGCACTCAGTGGCGTTAACGACAGCATAGACGTAACTTAGTAGATCCTGTCGATCAGTCGCCCTGTTAGCCTAGAACTTCCAGACCAAGGAGCGCGCGACTCTAGTCTGGACCAAAATGCTACTAAAAGGATTTCGGAAATACTTATCAAAAAACGATGCTAAATGGTAGTCTAACCAATTACTGCTGAACCAATCCGATATTAGAACTAACATTCCGGATCTAAGATCCTGGATTGCCTAGAAGGCTATTTCCGAAATCATTTTTGTGCTGTTCTATTCCAGACTATAGAGTTGTACGGTTTGCGCGCTCTCTGATCTGGAAGTTCAAAGAAAAGCTGCACCATGTATTTAGCAGAAACGGACTGGACGACGACGTTGTAATACTAATAACATTATTAAGCCCATTGATTGTCGTTGGCAACTGTTAGAGGGACTACTAGACCCTCCCAGACTGCAACTTGAATGTACATTTCAACTTTAGTTGTTTGTTTTAACTTAGATCCTTGATATTCTTCGGTTCTGTCTCCAATGCAGGAGGTTGCAGTGTTTGATCTTCAACAGATTTTCAGTGTGTACGACAGTCATATATACAAGACTAACAGAATCTGATATTGCACGTACAGTTACGTATATAATAGGAAGCTATACCTGTTAGCCACTATAATCCTGTTCAAAACATCATGTAGCATGTAGAGAATATTTTGGAAAGCCACAAAACCTGACACTGGCATCCTGGATAAGGTAGATGTTGTTATTTGCGTTTATCAGTAAACAACAGTATAGCAACGGCCGTTGAAAGCCACACACTCGAGTAACTTTTAATGCGACTATCATATGCTATGTCTTGCGATATGATTGTCAAGTGCATCACGTATACTATGGGCAACTAACATTCTGGCGATACCGAGATTCTAGAGATCACTTCAAGCAGTTATCCACATGTTTGGAAAGCATATCACAAATTACAAAAGAACGCCAGAAAGATCAACGTACAGCCAACTACTACCGCATCCATGCAAGACAAGAATCGTAATGCTCAAGTGTCAGTTTGAGATTGTAAGATCTAATCAAAAGGTAAGCTTACTAAAGCATTGCAGCGCGCCGGAATCGAGTCGCAAGTTGAAGGGCATGAAAGAACGTAGTACATGAAGTAAGGTGAGCTTTCAGTAGACATTTCCATTCGGGAAGCGCATTCTAATGTTGAACTTTATTAACTTAAAGACTCTTTTTATATGTAGACAACAGAAATCTCTTATACATATGTAAACGTCTGAACTTTGTCATAATGGAGTACAAAAATTCAAATATTTTTATAAAATTTCTTTGCAGTTGTTGCCGTGTCTGCCCTGCTCCTCCCCTCTCCCCGCTTTGCCGCCACTGCATTGGAAATAGGAAAACAGCTTTGTTTATTGCTCAGTCTTCACAATCTTTAGAAAGTTTGGAGGCTTATAATTGCAAAATGCTAATTGCTAGACGTAGCAGAAATTAGGAAACACGGAAACGTATTTGCATTTAGTTAACAACTGAAATTAATAGCAAGGAGGGCATATCCTTGTTTTATACATGCATGCAAATCAAGTTGAAGCTGCTGCAATGTCTTCACAGCCAGCATAACAAGCTATTATCTGTGCCGCATTCAGGAATTTTTGAAAGAAGGGGTTTACCGTTAGCAGTTATTTATATGTTACCAAACAGAACTTTGGAGCCACAAATATGAACCCAGCTCAAAAAATAACCGACTCTACTGGAGTAATCCCAAAGTTCGATTTGAGTAACAGCTTCCAAAAATGGCAGCGGACCAAGTAGATTGACATTTTCTAGTACTCAAACACATGTACCTACTTTATCAATTGGTAGCACTGATTGTGACCATGCAAAGACAGAAACAGAAGATTTTGTGACCCGGTCTATTGATCGTCGTACATTCATCAAAAGTAAAAACTGGGCAATTAGCAATACCAGGTATCACAGAAAGTAGCAAATGGATAATTTTACATATGGACATGCAAAAACACTTCTCAACAATTGAAGTTCCACTTGTGGATTTTCAAGATCTAGAAAATAGAAACTGAGAATCAACCACTCGATCAGCTCTCTTTTTGACATGTGTACATCTGCTGGAAATTCATGATGTATATATAGAATCACCATTTAAAGCAAATTGGTACATTTTACAGAAGCTGATGAAGAAACTGAAATAATTAACTTGTAGTATAGTCACAAGACGTCACGTGCAACCAGGATGAAAGATACTGAAGGCACGCCTATGCGCGTATAGATATACAGCGCTAACGTCAATTTCTTTGTACAGGCGAAGTGTTCTTACATTTAGTTGCATTCTTGGCCAAATATTTAAGCCCTTTTTGAAACTCGAGCCCGTCTGCACATGCTCTTGATAGTCCCGTGGGAATGGAGCGCAGCAGTTTGGTGAGACGTACATCTATTGCTGCATTGTTACATCACAAACCATCATGATTGGCTCTATTTCTAACGACATTTTTGGCTGGTTGTACTATCACGCACATCTCAACACAGTACAGTACTCATAGAAAGGATGTTACTAAACGCTTGCTCCAATGAGCACTTCCGAAATCATTCTGAGTGGCGCTCTCCGCGCGCTCTCTGGTCTTGAAGTTCGCCACAGACTTACACTTAGATGCGTCGCATAGCGACAACAAGCGACGTAATCCGGAACACATGTACTAAGACAAAGAGTTCAGTTATTCGAATTTCAGCAAAGCAGTTTGTGATGAAGACTCTACGAACCGGGTTATCGTGGCTGACAGGTAATATTTTTTGTCCATTATGACCGTACAAGTAATTGTCTCCAATTTTTAGAATTGTCGTATTTTCTGTTGTTCTGGACTTTTGTCGAAAGCCAAACAACTCCCTTGTTAGATACAGTCCCCAGTAATGTTCAAGATTTACGAGAAAACGTGATACTGAGGTTGACATGTACTTTCGAAAGGAGCTTCGCTACAGGACAGATGGTCGTCACGCACGATGGTGGTAGGCCTACAACAACACTACCGATAGCATCAACACCAGTCAACGGTCTTACTAACGTTACTGCTACATATAGCTCTGCTGTTGTTCAAAACACGGTGCAGCTTGTAACTAGCAGAGCAATTAACAATTTAGCGTTTGTCTGCATTGGACTAGACATTGCGAACAAGAAACTTTCAGCACTACAAATCTGCTCAATATCAAATGTAAAGATATGTGCTGATCAGATGATTGTTATTGGTAACGGGGTTTGTGTTGTTCAAATGCTCCTAGGCAAGATGCAACTGAGATCACTGTAGAGTGTGCAAATATTGCATCAGTAGGTTCAAGTACATCTGTTATTCTCAATGCAAGTCAGATTGTTGGAGATCCTGGCAATCCTACATCAATTGTAATGTGGAAATGGGAAATGGCATGAACATATCGAATCAAGTCAGTGGCAAATATGGAGAATGATTGAGTATTATAGTAACAAGAGCAGATGATAAACGAGTGATTATTGCAATATATGATAACAAAATAGAACGTACAATGCAAAAGTTTACTTTGTGTGCTATATGTAAGTTGTCGATATGCAGAAAATGGAAACTAGTCATATTTGTTTTCGTGCCTCGCAGCCGTTTCACTAGCTCCTACAGGTCTCAAATGTTATGGAATTGCTTTTGGTTACAACGGTTCTTGGAATCCTCCTGTTGATGATGGTGGTGAAGCAGTTATGAAATCCTGCTATGGTCACATCAAGGGAAGGGATGCTAGTTGTCTTAATAGTTGTGCATGTCAATCAAATAGCCAAAGAGTTGTAAACCATGCACTGGAAAGAGGAACTTCGTATGTATTTTACGTTTATGCTGTCAACAGTATTGGAAATGGGAACTGTTCAATAGATTTTGTGGCAACTCTACTAGGTATACAAAATATATTTTACCATGAGAATTCTTGTTACGTGTAGTGTGCTGGTTTCATTCGTTTTTCAGGTCCTCCTGCGAGTATTAGAGTGCAAGCAACACGAACATCTCTTCTAGTAAAATGGAGTCCTCCTTTTCTGTCTGATGATGGTAATGATTTGAAAGTACGTCATTATTATATTGAGTATAGAATGCAAGAAGAATTCATGGCCTTTTCACTAGTGACGGCTATGGGAAATGAAACAGAAAAGACCTTTCCAACTTGCAATCAAATACAAAATATGCAATTCGTGTGTTTGCGCGCAGTATTAATGGCAATGGAAGTAAATCAGATGACATTACAGCAACTACTTTACGCGAAGGTATGTATTGTTTGTCGTTTTCTGTAAACTTACATTGATTTATGTCATTAGGTGAGGTGAGTCAAGTGCAACAGGTGCAAGCTACAGTAATCTCATCTTCTGATATTCGTGTCACTTGGATTGCACCAGATGCAGGCGGTTCAGGCTTTACAATCGAACGCTATATGGTCAGAGTATATCGTCAAGGCAGCGCGTCTGTCGAAAAAACAGTTGAAATTGGTGGATCTCAGACAACAACTACTCTAACTGCTCTTTCAGAAAATTCAACATACAGAATAAAAGTTGCTGCTACCAATGGTCAGAACACAGGTGCACCATCGGAGGGAACTCTAGTTACAACTGAGGAGAAGTCAAATTCAGGTAAAGACATCACTACAGCAAACTGCTTTGTTTGTTAGTCGGTTTGTCTTTTACGTACAAATTATCTTGCGCACCGTTTCTACGACAAATTAAACATGCAGACCTCACGACTACATCATCTGTAGTCCTACTAAAACCCTGTCGCCTCTTTATGCGACTCAACTTTAATGTTTAATAATTGTCCATGGACAGCTTTAGTCCAAAAAGATGTAACAATACAACCACAAGAGCAGAGTAGCTCACAACTGTACTGTGAAGTACAGAAATAGAGCATAAAATAGTTACAAAACAGCAAAACATCAGATTGAGTTACGATATTTCTAAATACATAACATATATTATAGACTTTTCTTTCATTTTAATATTTTCGACATTATTGCACTCAAATACAAATTTGTGGATAAAGAATAGCCTTAAATCTCGGCAGTTTTATTTTTTGTATATGCTATCGGCAAATTCGTTTGACACGAATATCCATAAGCAAGAGTTTGTGCAGTTAGTTAACTGCTTGACTACTTGCTCTCACTAGAAAAAAAAGACGGTAGTTTGGTCAAGAAAAGTACAGAAATACATTATCTTATCATTATTTACAGTGTGTAGCAGCGATAATTTAAACTATGCTATATTATATAAACTTCAAGTTAAAGCTCTACTAACCGGAGCATACTAATCAGCGACGAGTTTCATTGTTTTACAAAATAAATTGTTTAAGTGCTCGTGTTGCAGTATTTTAGTACAAATGCAACAATTTGTTAAACTTTGTCTAGGTTCCAGTGCAGCTGAAATTGGTGGAGCCGTTGTTGGATCGGTTTTCGCAATTTTTCTGTTTGTTGGTCCGACATAGCTTGTGCTAGAAGACGTGGTCGTTCAACTCGCGTTAAAAGTGAGTATTTAGTCCAATGTATTGGACGGCGCAGTAAGCGCAAATGAAAAATAGGCAATCATAAATGGACAGCACGAATACACCATTGACACTTAATTAAACAAGTATACACTCTAAACCCAAATGTGTTGCTTCATAAAGCGATCATGTGCTATTTCAGTTCTAGTATGTTGGATCAGCACATAGTGTGCTGTTTTAGAAATTGATCATGTGCTATTTTGTTTCTGAGTGCTAAATTTGCACATCATTAGAATCGGTCACGTGCTGTTTTGGCATTAGTTCGTGTGCTTTTCTTGTCAGACGCGCTGTTTTCGGGTGTAATGTGCTGTTTTTAAATAGATGGTATGTTGCTTTGGCTGACGCCGTGGTTTTGCGTTTGCTTGAGCTCGGCGAGAGAGCACGTACAACGCGGAACTACATGTCATAATATATAATTTTGTTGCCGCGATAGGTAACATTGCGTTATATGCATCTGCAGTTGCTTTATCAATACAGTTACATTGAACTCACAAAATTCAACAATTGAGGTTTTCCCTGGTTGACAAAGTTCTACTAGATCACGGTAAAGTCTAAATAGATCGAGTTGCATGGAATGATGACTGGGAACACGCAGAGGGCATATAATATGCCAAGACGAGCCTGTGGTAGCGGTGAACTTGAACAAACTGCAATCCATTTGCTCTATCCAACAGTTTCTGGTTCGAAAGCAAGTTTCAACGATCGTGCCTAGCATCTCCAATGAGAAACTAACCCCGAGGCAATCGGCCACAAAAGCAGGAATTGTTCACTACAATTTCTTTCATTTACCGGATAGTCGCTAACAACGTTAAGATTACGCGATAATCTTCTTTTCAAAAGACCATCAACATAAACGGCAATTCCTGGTAAGAAATTGGGTTGGTTTTGCTCTAATTGTTGCTAATTGACGCTGTGAGAGGTGTACCGTGGAGCTGTGGGAGCTCTAGCTAGATGCAGACTCGGATGGCATCGACATACTGGCGGATATTAAAGAGTTGGAAAGTCGGTTTTGCAAAAGGGGACCATGTAAACGACCACTTGACCATGTACGTTAATTACGTAATAATAAATTACATGTGTGTGTTGACTTACGGACAGAATTCGAGAATTCGTAAAAAATGCCATTTATAAAGGTTAAACACGAGACAATCAGACAAGCAAATGTATATAGAGAACAAAATTGATTGCCTATGTCAACTGTCTTACTAGTAATAATTATTTATCGTTTTTTAATACGCGACATATCCAACAATTTCAGATCGAAAAGGGGAAGACGTCAAGACATTAACGATTAAAAGCAATGAAACAAGTTCTAATCAAAATATAGAAGTAAACAAAAATTCAATAAATACAACGAAATAAACAAATAATCAAAAATGTAAACAAATATCTAAACAAACACACAAACAATTAAATAGAACAATTAGAGAAACAAGTAAACAGACTGACTGATTTGTTTCTTGCCTGTTCGTTTTCTTGTTTGTTATTATATAACAGACTGTTATAGATATTTGGAGTAGATGCATGTGGACGTACAAACTTAGAGGAAAGATAGATATTCACTGGTGTGTCTGTCTGCCTGTGAGTCTGTCTGTCTGTCTACCGGTCTGTCCACGTATATGTCAATTTTGATGTAAATGTATGATTATCTATACCCATGCTTATATTTTCAATCTCAGTTGTTGACAATTAATTGAGTAGTGTGACTGTAGTGTATATCGCCGTTTAAGATTATTGAAGATATTACTAATCTAGGTACTAGCCGATGGACTACTCTTTTTATCTAATGTTGTTAAAACTTCTACTTGAAAATTTTTACTGTGTTCTGAAAACAGTTTGTAGATTGATCCGAACTTGCGTATGACTATTTTGTATGTCGAGAAGAGAGAACTCTTCGCTGATCTCGCGTTTGATGCTGAAAAGTGTCTCGGTAAGCGTTTTTCTTAGTTTTCTGCATGTAATCATCAGTGGAGGATCTAGAGGGTGACGCCATAAGCACGTGCCGGTCCTTCTTGTGACTAGAAGTTTACTGCACCGCTAAGCCTTCCTATCTATTGAGTATGCGCAGACAGTCATAGCATAAAACATTGTACAAACTGATAATGCACATTTAGCGGCAATGAAATCTTCTTTCTGGAAGGAGAAATTGAGCTTCCAACGTGGGTTCGTAGCCCTATTGTACTTGTGTCAATATCTTACTCGCCTATGCTGCTCTGTGTCGCGAGGATATATCGAGCGTGGTCTCGCGTAGCCACACATTAACCCCGCTCTCGCCGGAAGAATGTCGAGGGCGGGGTTAGGGTCGGTCTACGTGAGACGATATCGATATTCACGATTTGTAGTAGAATTGCATATGATTTAGCATTTACAAACATAGTATCTTGGATGCTCACTAAGAATTTCCTTGGGTGTGTGAGTCGTCTACTATTCAATGGAATATCATTTATTATTACATCAGGGCGTACGCGTACAAGGTTGACTAGGCGGAGGAAATGCCGTGATCTAAAATGACATGATATGGTCACGCTGACTGAATAGGGCATGATGTAATGTGCGAGCAGAGACTATACGTTATTAGAGGCAATACGTAGAAGTCATAATTCATTTAGTCTACTGCCGTTCTGAGTTGTCCATTACATTACAAAGATTGTTTCACTGTATACAAGAACGGAGATCGCAAACGTGGTGTGCGCTTTCATCACTTACCTGTTAGGAACAAGCCTCTGTTGAAACAATGGATGACAAAGCTTTGATTACAGAATCCTCCTTTAGAAGTAGTAGCTAGGTCTACAGAACACTTGAAATCGGAATGTTTTCAGTGAGATTTACAAGCTACGAATTCAACTCAAGCCTGATGCTGTCCCAACCATTTTCACTTTCACTTCCAAAGTAAAACAGCGATCAATAGGACAGAAACGAAGACACGATTAGGTTACTATTTACTGTCTGTTTCAATCAAACTGTAACTTAGAGCAGACCCTGTTGATATAGGTCCTTACGGAAGTAATGAAACAACATCCTAAAGTTGCTAGAACGCCTAACTTTGATAATGATTATGAGCAACAACAAAAAGTCGACAAAGAAAACAATTTTCCTTAAACAAAAGCCCCCAAATTTTATGATACTTCAACGCAATATGATCTTAAGGCCTGGCTGAAACAAAGAAACATTTATATTGTGTGAAAGCATTTTCACAAATTTCCCAGGACATGCATTCTAGTTAACTTCTGACAACAAAAATTGCCCAATGGTTTGTAACACCAATAACTAACAGTTGTCAGTCCACAGAGTTTGTTGAAGAGGCACATTCTTTCTCCTATTACAGACAGTGACACAGAAGAGAATACTGTGTCTTTGAGAAATCTTGTAAGTCACAAGATTTGGATAAGGAAATGTGTAGTCAGGAAGACCAAAAAATATATTGTTTTTAGAAATTCCATAATTGAAATGTTCCAATTCTGCCCACCATGTGCCTCTTCTGTAGTCAGCCATTAGAATCAAGAAGTGAGACAATGTTAGTAGTAAATGGAATGCTCAAAAGGACATAACGTCAAATTGCAATCCCAACGACTTGTTGCTGGTCTACCTGCTGAAAATCTCATAACCGCAGCAAGAATTTTGTGGCTCAGAGGAACATTCAGCAATTTTCTCAAATCATAAAATTGCAATTTATGTCGGAATTATTATTTTATTGATTGAAAAATAAATACCTGGCTCCCGTTGTTAATAAAACGTCGAAAATTTACCAGGAATCTCTACTAGAGTACTTCAAACACACTCGTTTACATTTACTGTGAGAAGAACGGTGTGACGGTTCTTTCTATTCAGCTAAATATTACACATATACTTTATAGTGAAGCAAGAAACAAGGCTTATTATTGTTATTCAGTTGGTGCTGGTCAGCAAAGACTTCCAATTTTGTTGGAATGGAAAAGGAAGGGTTTCTACGAGCAGTCAATGAGCTAGCAACTAGAGGATTACTGTTGCTCAACTTGTTACTAACATACACCGCTAGATAAAATCTGTCATAAAAGCAGTTCCTTGATTTAAATCATCAGAATGATGTTTGGCACGTTTAAATGGTGATATCAAAACGTTAATCCAACTGGGTGGCTAAGAGCTGTAGTAACCTTCTTCCATGGATGAAATCTGTGGCAAATCACTTGTGTTTGTCATCATAATCATGTAATGGACAAGCTGAAAATCTATAACAGAAATGGATCTTTACTTTTGCCATACAGTTACTGTCTATTCATGGTTGAATGCTACATCTTTTTGCAAGTGTGAATACAACGAATGGTCGCTTGAAGCGATCCAACGAAAGCAGTAGTTAAAGAAATGTTTTTCTGCTCGTGATGTACAGAAGTCGTAAACAAAAAGCTTTTGCAAGACCTTGACAAGATAACAAACTTCAGCCATACTGGCAATTTGGAAGTTTACCATGCTCTTCTCACAAATATTTTCTCAAGAGGGAACGTTTCAACTACAACGGGATGCCTTCAAAAACACATACGGCTGCAATTACTCATAACCATAACACAGGAAGAAGACAAGTGGTGGAGAAATGAGATATGACAATTGCAAAGCCCATCACTAAATCAAGGAACTATGGCCATCTGGAAGGAATCCTTAGAACAGATCCAAATAAACAACAGCTGAATCCACAACTTCTTCGAAACTTTCCTGAGTTTCCCTTTAATAGTGTTATCAGTAATAGTAATTAAGCTATTAAACATTATTATTTGATTCATTATTGACGAATGTTTTATCTAAGTTTCTTAGCTATATCTGGGTTGTAATTTCGTATATGCATATAAAACAATCTCCGCGGAACTAAATGTCCTGGTCGTAAAAGAATTGATCACCAATAGGGCAATCAATAAAAGTTTATACGTATGGTAGTGTTTGCTTCTTTGTGTATAGATGCTCACTTGTGCAGAATAACTCCATAGCATGTTTAGGCTGCAGATAGGAAATATAGCCATTATCTGCGCGCAATTACAACTGAACTATTTAGCATTAGCAATCAAACAAAGTTTCATGGAATGGTTTCCTTTCAAATGCTTCCACACCCTCTTCCTGATATTCCGATCTGGTGACCATTAGTTTCATGAGAATGTCCGGCCTTTCGTTGACTAAGTCGTTTGCACCAATCCAAGCACCGTATTGGCGATTCAATGCACTATGCACTCGGATTTCTTCTTCTCTCCGC
>NC_085087.1:3769997-3802497 GCF_963422355.1 Corticium candelabrum | reverse complement strand
TGAGAGAAAATATAGCATCAAGTAAATGCTAAGAATTCAGTTGAGAAACTCCAGGGCTGGATGCACGAGGAAAATCTTGAAGTGAAGCCAGAACTGAATACAAACTGACATATAGTGAAGGAGGGATATCAACAGTGACAGTTGGCAAGACATGCTCCGGGTGGTGTTGATAGATTTCTTCAAGAACATTGCTTTCATGATGGCTAGCTGTACATTGGGAGCCAAGGCACCACATGGCATCTCTGTAACGACTTACTCTGGCAAAAGCAAGCGCCCGTTTTCGATTAATCTGACGTAAAGGCGACGACTTGCAATTAGAAGACTGTTTACAATCAGCGTCCAGCCTAGCCTCAAACCAAAGAGACTGAATATCACAAGAAGTCCCCCCTTTTGGACGGGATAATTAAAAGAATATGACAACAATATGTTTCTTCCGTCCGCCTCTTGGTGAGCATTTCAAAATAGCTATAGGGAAAATGTGAAGACGAGCATAGCCCAATAAACCATGGTATGTGGTATTCCTGAATTCTGTGGCAACAACTTCTCCAAGGTCAGAACGAACTGAGCGTGGGATATGGCCAATTGTTTTGACTTGTATCAGAGAAACTTCTTGCATCAAAGACTCAAACAAGACAGTCTCCAAGTGAACGGGGCACGTGATACTGCATGCTGCCTTGATTGCTTTAAGAACTGGGTCTTAAAAATGGCTGATCTGATCTGTGAAATGACAAGATGAAGAACCTGAGAGGCACCAGACGCTGATTCACCAACTACAGAATGACGTGAAGTAACGTTTACAGGCGCGCTAGCCAGATCCTTGTTGGACGCCATCCCGGAGAGCCATTGAGAGAGAAGAGGATCTACCATCAAACCACCACATCTAAGGCGACCAGGACATTGAGACCGTCAATAAACTTTCTAATGGGCAGAGTAGGAAAGCCACATTCAGAACACAGTCGCCGTTTTTGAGGAAACAAAAAGGACGCAGATGGAAAACGAGAGTGAGAAACGTGTTCCAAATTGATATGTTGCCAAAGGGAGTTGCTGTTGGCGTACGACCAATGGCATGAGGGCAAGAGCAACTCTCCAACTCTGACTCACAGGTGAGTGCAGAACGACATCACGGCGCTGGCAGCTATCCGTCTCCCTATCATGCGCATCATCATCATCATCATCACTGTCAAATTTCTCAACCAACTTTCTGGACATATTGCTAAAAGCCAAGAAAACAAAGAAAGCGGCAGACCAAATTTGAAAGACGGATGCCGCCATTGCAAGGTCCTGGATATATATACCATATATATATATATATATATATATATATATATATATATATATATATATATATATATATATATATATATATAAATTTGAAGACGATCCCAACTTATGCTGCCTCAAACTAGATATGTCCAATGCTTTCAACAATTGTGACCGCACTACTTTTTTTGCGACGTCTTTACCAAGAGCTTCCTGAGCTGTTTGCTTGGGTGCAGTGGAGCTATCATAAACAAGCTGATTTTGTTTTTGCATTCAAAAACTCACTTTCTCCACTGGTGTTCAGCAACGCGATTGGTAGGACTAACTTCTATTCTGTAAGTTGTATTAACTGAAAGACCATTTAGAGGAGCTGTCGTCTCAGATCCATCAACTTTAACTGATTTCTTTTACAGTCGTGCTGTCTTGACAATATACTTTAACAAAATAGCGTTTGATTGCAAAGCCTGCAACCCCTGCATCTGGTTTGTCCCAAGTGACATGGATGTCAGTAGATGAGATTACTGTAGCTTTCACAGTTTGCACTTGACTTACCTCAACTAATGACATACATCAAGTTAGGAAAGAAATACTATAAGGACATTGTATACACCTTTACCCCAAATTGTTGCATTACGTGTCGATTTGATTTCATTTCCAATGTCACCCCTTGCAAACACACTAATTAAGTAATTTGTATTAGATTTCAGGTCAGAAATGTTGGTTTCCATTTGATAGCCCACAGATGTCACTTGCAAAAGAGTCACAGATGACACTTGCTCCTGATAATCAACATAATACTAACGTACTTTCAAATCATCACCATCATCAAACTTAAATGAAGTATTGCATTTGACCAAAACAGATGTACTTGATGGTTGCACACTGACATTTAGAGGAGGACATGTGCACCAAATAAATCAATAACGCAAACAAGCGCAATATTCACAAATTTACAATTTGTTTACCTAGTACTGTTTTCACTATCTCTGTTAGACAGTTTTCTCTTCATACAATATTGACTGCATAAACATAGAAAAGATATAAATTTTCCTGTTGTAGTGCATTTTCTTTGGTTGTTCTGGGGTTTGGTTGGCATTTGGAACTATTTCTGGAACAATCAGCATTTTGGCCGGTAACGTGACCATAGCAGTATGTACTGACTGCTTCACCATCATTATCAGTAGGGAGATTCCATGAACAGCAGTAGCCGAAAGCACTTCTATTACACGTCAGTCCGTTAACGGGTACTGAAACAACTGTCATAATATAACAGTCAAAATATAAACGATTCATTCCCACATGTTGCATAGCAACAGGTTACACTTGGCTCACTGTAGATTGAACGCCTGCATTGTATGACTTATTGTGTTGTCATATAACGCAATTATTTCTTGCAACCTAACATCTCTTGTTACAGTGACATTCAAGAAATTTCCGTATTGACCGCTGACTGATCCTGATACTAACTTATCATTATCTTCCCACCTCCACATTACAGTAATTGTGGGGTTGCCAGGAGTTTCAACGATCTGACTTGCATTCAGGATAACAGTTGCACTTGAACCCATAGAAGTACTGCTAGTACACCTTGTGATGACTGATACATTTCTTAAAAGACCATCTAAAAGAGATATACAAACACATTTCCACAAATACATAATCAAACATACTACATCAGAACTATTTCACATTTCACTACAATTGGTTGAGACGAGATAATCACCACACTACCATCCCTCAATCTGTTGATGCATGAGAAGGTCAAGTTATTGACAGTTCTGGTAGTCGTAACGGACGCTGTAACTTGATTCAACGTGATGTGGTACGCTGTACGAGCGTTGTTGAGCTTGTTCACTACATTTGGTGATATTCCACCTACCGGTGTTTCGACTGCCATCGCAGCTCCCCGTTTAACTAAAACTGCACTACCAGCCCTGTCGTCCAAATATCCAAAAGTACATGTAAACGTTATTTTAACGTTTTCGAGAAGATCTTGTACGTTCTTCGTGTCTGTTTCCAAAAAAAGAAGTGACTGCCCTCCACAATATTGAGACAGCAGCAAGATATACAACAGTCCTGAATCGAGTACAAGTTTACGCAATCAATCACTGCGTTTACGAGAACTAAACAGTTACCTCTAAGCCGGGTCGATTCCTTTTCTAACTTTAAAGACATGGCAACCAATACACACCTAGTGTACGTATACTCCGTACAAGCATATCTGCCCATGAATGAATTTAACCTAACGCGAGTTAAATTAAGTCTTTATTGTGGCGAGTCTTGGCGTCACCCTTTCTATGTGTACTAGCTGTTACTGTACAGTACACTGTACATGCAGTACTCTGTTGAGAGACTGTACGTACAACCGACCGACGGAATGACGTTGATTTCAAGCCAATTACAGATATTATCGTTTGTGATGTCACAATGCAAGTGTAAGTCTAATAGCTGTACAGTACGGCTCCCCAGATTGCTGAGCGCCATTTCCACCTGCACGATGCTAATAAGAGAATGTGAAAACAGGATCGAATTTCTAATGGCTTGACAACTGTAGCCAAAAATGCAACTAAAAGTGAGAACACGTCGCTTCTACAAAGAAAATTACGTTTAATAGTGCTCTAGATCTTATGTACGTTCGAGACTTTTAAAGATTTTTCCACGTGAATGAGTGGCAACGCGTAAACGTTCGAGTGGCATGTCTGTCAGCTTCAGGTAAATGGCTTCAAGATTGACTTCCACATACTTAATTGAATGAATGTAAAAAGATATGTGTGTAAACTGGACCTGATTGGCGTGAAAGTCCATGACTTGACCCGTACGTTTTGGAGACGTGCGACGCGGGAGAAGAAGTGCCGGATGTCGCTTATTCAGACACTTATCATTATCTTATAAGATCTCCTTGTCCCTTTACACGTGGAAACCTTAAAATCTACAAGAGTCTAAGACTCGTACCCAGTCCTTTCCTGACGCGCGTTCCATGTGTTTTACCACGTTCTTTGTTCCACCAGCGAGGAGAAGGACTTACATACTATGTCACGTGAAGAACTCTAATTTCTGAACGGTCTCTAGAAAAAGAATAAACCTTTTGTATTTATTGTGTTGGTTGGCGACGTTTAATTAGCGTGGCACGTGTGAGACTTATTATTCGACACATATTATCAGTGCAGGTGGCAACAATTTACAGGATCGGTTCCTAATAAACTAATGACATAAATGGTCAAATGACATAATATGTACTTCTCCTTCTCCTCGCTAGTGGAACAAAAATTTCGTGATGAAACAAGTGGAGTGCGCGAGGTAATGAGTCTACAAGAGTCTTAAATCGAAACATGCGTTAGACAGCTGGCCGGGTCAGTGATTTGTCGATAAATTGCGTTGGCACAAAACAAGATAAATTTGTCATAAGATGTGAAATCCGTCATTCACGATCAGTTTCATTGCCTTCACTTCTGCCATGTCATGGGTTGCTGTTGAAAAGTCAGAAATTGTTATCTAATTATGTGCCTACTTTCCTGGATCAGCTGTGTTGCTAGTTCTAGGGCAGTCTTGACGAGATCATTTTCGCACGCTTTCTTATTCTTTGCCTGGCACTTTTAACAGAGCCGGCAGTGTGGAAAAATACAGATGGAACGTATTCTGGTGAAAGGGGGTCATCCGAATTTTTTCCTGATACTTAATCAAGAGAGTCTAGACGTATGTGATCACTTTTAAACATTTTTTTTTCAATTGACTGCCGCAGTCCATGGACGCCGAAGATCTAGCTCGGCAGGAAAACGGAAAAAAACCTTAGCGAAGTGTCTTTCTCTCATCTGTAATTGCAGTGAACTGTATAACAAACTTTACCATTTGCCACTCAATATGGCGTGTAACCAAAGTAATGTTACAGTCACATGACCAATGTCCCAGACGTGAACAAGGTTAAAAGGGAGCTTTCACAAAATATTAAAACTTGTTGAAATAAGGATACCAGGTCTGGTATCTTCGTGCTGGAAGCCTGCGGTCCAGACAGACACAGAAGCAGAAAATGGGCAACGAGTTGTTCACACGATTCCCCATATGTTTTACATAGTCTCTGAATGTAAATAATTTAGATTTAACCGTACCAATTGCTCCTAAAGCACTAAAAATGCAGCGAGACATGATTTGTGAACTAATCTAAGAAGGATCTTCTTCCGAGGCTCCACGGTTGTATTGACACAGTCGATACTCGCATGAAAACTTTTGGATTTAATTTAGCTTTAGCCAATAAATCACAACTTTACACCTTACGTATTACAATACTTACCTTGAAAAGTACAAAGATATCAAATTTCCGTGCTAAGCTGCAATCAGAGTTGCGCCAGGCCACATACGGATACTAAACAAGCCCATGCAAGTAATTTCAATGCTTATTTGTTCGTTAGGGTAAACGTCTGCAGTAAACGGTTGAAAGGAATATTTCATAAAGTGGCAGCTTTCATCTGAGAAATGATTGATATTGGTAAGGTTTCCCCTTTAATATAATTAATCTACTTGTTTACAAAAGGCAAGATTTACTGATCTGACTGTTGTCATACACTACATATATCTCAAATATGATAACCACTAAAGCAAAATTTGCTCTAAATGGACATCAATTATTCACATATATGCTTTATTAGAAATAACTTTTCCCGAGACGTGATATAACAGTTTCCAGCACCTAACTGACTACTCTCTACCCTAACAGTATCACCACGTAGCATGTCTACTACACTTAGTCAATCCAGGCATTCACGATAAAGTATTACCACGAAGAACTAGTTTATGAACACTCACACTTTACAAATCTTGCCTTTTTACATGTCATCACGGCACTCTGCTTCTTACTAAAAGTTAGCTAGTTGTTGCATAGGTTAATTAATTGGTTTGTTTAGACAATATCTTTGCATTCCCAGACTAAAATTTATAGTCTTAGCTTCATATAAGAAAATGTTGGGTTTTTCTCAGCAACTTATAGCAGCAATGTTTTCCAAGGATTGGCAACTATTATTCCATTTTTACGAGACTCTGTCATATAGAGATCGAGGCTTCGCTTGCGCTACTACCGACATCTCTGTATTATTCACAGTCTTTGCCATTACCAAGCGACTCTTTTGTGTTGTCCACTCGTTGTCTATGCCAGTAAAAACAATTAACGTTTAAAATACACAATCAAGGTACTAAACTGGCTCAAAAGTCTACTAAATTATGAATGAGATGAAAATCACAAATTAGCAATATTCTTTAAACGAGAGCTAAGGCAGAAGTTAGGTAGAGATATGGTGGTTTAAACCTCTAAACCTAGTCACTATACATGGATTGATATTGCAAAAACCAAAGGAATAAACAACAAAAAAACCAAAATCACACGTACATCCCCTGGTCATCAATAGATTGTTGAAATCAGCAACAGAGAGATATTATAATTCTTTGTATTTTTTCCAAAAATATTTTAATACATCTCACCGGAGTAAAACGAAATTACTTCTTATTTCTAGTACCTATAGTAAACGTCTGGTGTATATTGGCACAACAATAAATCTAATTGTTGATATCTATAGACAAGCACATTCAGTTAACACACACACACACACACACACACACACACACACACACACACACACACACACACACACACACACACACACACACACACACACACACACAGCATACCAATTGTATAACTGTGATACATATCTTCTAGCCTCGCAAGCTAGGCTCTTGCGCGCAGTCTTTGAGCTAACCGCACGTACATCACACGAGAAGGATGAGCTTTTACGGAAAGTGCTTCAGCGCGAGAAAAGCCTGGTCGCTTTTGAGAACGTCATACTGACGTGTTATCACGGATCCGGTTCATAGCTTGATAAGGCTAATTCGATTTCCTAAAGAGCTCGTTAATTTAATTGCATTGATACATAAAGCAGAGAGGTAGCCCTTCGCGGAGAGCGCTTGAAAACGAAATCCAGTGAAGCTGTTGATAGACAAAATGCTGGTGAATGATGAACGCAGAAATGGCCTACATGGGACTTGTCCGCTGAACCTACACTTTCCAGCAACGTTTCTCTCTGCTGAACTTATCTGCAGGTTTACGCGAATTGAAACCGACGTAGAACTGTTCACCACTCTTGCGCGTCTACTCTGACATGTATAGTCTGTGAGGAAATGGTGTGAGAACTGCCGGCCCAGTTTCACTCAACGGTTCATCAAAACAGTGGCCTAGCTAGAGAGCTTGTTGACCTTTCCACGTCATGATGAGATTGGCGTCTATGTCACGGTACTTTCAACTCAGCAAGCAGAACTTTTGTACGATATTGGCTCTCCTCACGGTAAACTGGAAACATCTAGGCATGAGAAAACAGCAGTGCAGTTAACCTACCATGTGTACTGTTGGTGTAACTGAATGCTGAAAAGGAGTTGTGACTCTGCAAAGTATTACATGGCTGAACTGTCTAGATACGTACTAGAAGCGAACGATAATGTCAACTACGTACTTCGTGCAAAACAAACAAATGCGTGAAGTGATGTCGCTTGTTACTCAACACTCGTACCTACATGCTTAAATAATCGAATTAGCCTTTACCAGGTATGAAACCGGATCTGGGGTCCAACGTTACTGTGACGTTCTCGAAAGCGACCAGGCTCTCCTCGCGCTGGACGAATTCCAGTAACTGCTCCTCCCCCTCGTGTGATTCACGTGCGGTTAGAACAGCGACTATGCGAAAGAGCCTGGCTTGCGAGGCTACATATCCCCAACCAAATGTTTCTTAAAGTTTAAAAGCCAATGCCATGGTGTCTGATAGGAAATGCACTGCCAGTTTGCAAAACACTTATGCAATCTATACTTCTATAAGTGTAAACAACGCAATGACTGGTAGCCAAAACTTAAAGACATTAACATAACGTAACTTAAATAACATAATTTTATTGAGAGCACGCTAGCGCTAAACGTAGATTACCTCAAAAATAGCTGTGTGACAATTGTAGAGTTATGAATATGTCATCATCATTATCAAAATCGATCATATTCTATGCATTAGTAATTATTATATAGTTTAGAGTGTCTATACATTACTTTGTGTACAAGTTTATACCAAATAGAAAAGTTTTAATAAAATTGTGGACAGACATGTGATTCAAAAATTCTAATTGCATAGCGCTTGTATAAAAGAGTCAAAAAATAAGTCAATCAATTATTTTCTATACGTATGTAGGTAATGTTTGCTTGTTTGTATACTTTCTTGTTTGCAGAAAACACAATGCCATGTTTCATATGTGCCGCAGATACAAATACAACCATTAACTGCTATTTCATTACTCGATGTTTAATTAACTTAATACCAATCAAACAAAGTTCTATGACATAGTTTCCTTTCAAACGCTTCCACACCTTCTTCCCGATATTCCGATCTGGTGACCAATAACTTCTTGAGAATGTCCGGCATGCGATTGACTAAGTGGTTTGCACCGATCCAAGCACTGTATTGACGATGCGATTCAGCTTTCACTTTGATACATTCTTTCCGAGTCCTTCTATGAAGTTCGTAATGTAACCTCTCATCAAACGACGGCAGCATTGTGCAGCCGCCGCACAAAAAGATAGACGAGTAAAGAAAATCATGTATACATGAAATTTGACTCTGCATAGAATCGACGATTGCCTCATGAATTGCATGGTCAGACTTTTGAAACATTCGAGGACTAAAGAGACCTTCCGTACACATAAAACGCTCTTGGCCAATATTCACGACCTAAAAATTATCGATTACAGTGGCGTAGCTAGCTTCCTGATTTAGAAAACAATGCATTTTCATGCATTTACTATCTCTCAGTATATAAGTAACTATCACGACTCATCACATAATTCTTCGTGAAAAGACACAGTCGTCGCCTCCATATACGATTTTATGCATAGCCATAGAATCACAGGCCAAAAACTATATTAATGAAATCACTGAAACATGTCATGAATGCCCTCTGCTAATTGCTAAATTTACAATTAGTAATCAGACTTAATATTAAATATTTAGAGCAGGTTTTACTTTCTGCTAGGCAAAAACTGGAGTACGCTGCCAGTTTGGTTACTAAAATTGAACTCGCTTAGTGTGTATGCAGATGTAGATATGATATACATCTCGCTCAAATTTGGAATAGCTTGTGCCCACAAAGTCCTTCATGGCTACGCCACTGTGTATTACGTAGAATAAACGGTATTAAAAATACTTTTATTTCTTACTTTGTCTTTGACAACTGGACAAGGAACCGAAATTGAATAAATTTTAGGTAGATCGCCTGTATCTGCGTAACGTTTGCCAAGTACGTACGCTACTTTCTCTTTTATCTTTCTCACTTCGTGGATGTTTAGCAAGCTTCGATAATTCAGCTCCTCATAGCCGCGTTCGGCTAAATCTGATAGTAAACGAATGGTCACATCTCGACCGCCGTAGTTTAGTGCCTTGGTCGCCGATGGACAAAGTTGACCTCTGTAGATCATTACAATTGTAGTAACATCGTCTCCGCAGTCTACAACCACACCGCTTTGTTGCTGATGCGAGAATAGCGAAAGAGCCGATTCGTTGCCGATATACAATCCCGGCGCACCGTATTTTTCGAATATAATTTGTGCCATTGTTTTGCGGTCTTTGAAAACATTGAACTCACTTTCAGTGAGTATGACATCGTGTTGTGTTACATCTACCTTCAGTTTGGTTAGAGCGTCGTTCCACAGCTGAATAATAAAACACATTTTGTTAGAAAAAACAAAAAATAGATATCGTAAATTTAATTTATTTTAATTTTAATTAAATTTATTATGCAGCGTCAGAAAATATGAGAAAATGAATTGATTAATTTATTATTTTTATATAACCTTGGTCTAGTCTATTATTCTTTTACACGAAATTATAGACTTCAAATTTCATAAGACCGATTTGATTTACGATTTGATTACGTTTACCTTTTCTAATAACAGAAAATTTACGACAGACGGTCTTTCCTTTTGCTCAACAAAGTATCGTCTTTCGTGTTGCACAAAGTGTTCACTCAAAATGCCTTTGGTACAAGGCGTAATTACTGTTGGGATAGCTTTAGGTCCGCTGAGACCCGCTTTCAGAAAGCCCGTTCCACTGTCGATAATGATTGTCGGACATGGAGGTTGCCGCTCCGCTTGACTAGCCATAACACAAAACGAACTGCAGACGAATGCCGGTTTGACTCGGAATGACTGGCGGATAACGAACGCCCATTTAACCATATATGGTATTGCAAGCATTCGCTTTGCACGTGCTTATGCAAATTTTATACAATCTAAGTATTCTTATTAAAAATTTGCATCAAACCAAAAGAGTTGGATACACAATACAATAAATTAACTTTGTTATGGTTAGAAGCTATCTGAAATTAAAATTAATAATTATTAACCTGTCAAAAGCACAAATTTAGCTAGACATTTAAATATGCAAAGCAAACGTTTACGGACAGTCGCACACAGTTCTTATAAACATTTAGTAACTTTCAAAGATTCTAAACTTTGAAACGGCAAGTTTCGAACATATGACACTTCTATATATGCGAGTTATTCACAAATTTGCACCGACTTCAAGAAATTTTCTAATACGGTTGAAATATGTTGAGACATTTGTCAGTCATTCCCAAACGACATTTGTAAACTTGTAGTTAGCTTGTGGTAGTGCGAATTGTTCTCGTCCGTGCATCATTATGACAACGAAACAGAACACTTGAAGGCCGGGGCAAGCGCAAACTACAAGCCTAGAGGTAAAAGACATGACGCTGTGGACGATACTTATACACGGCCAGAGTTTCTTTCCAATGAGCTTCGCACTGTCAGGTGGATGGAAGAAAAATTGAATTTTGTGTCTTCAATTTAAAGGTAAAATATTTGTGTGTGTGTGTGAGTGCGTGCGTGTGTGTGTGTGTGTGTGTGTGTGTGTGTGTGTGTGTGTGTGTGTGTGTGTTGTGTGTGTGTGTGTGTGTGTGTATGTGTGTGTGTGTGTGTGTGTGTGTGTGTGTGTGTGTGTGTGTATGTGTGTGTGTGTGTGTGTGTGTGTGTGTGTGTGTGTGTGTGTGTGTGTGTGTGTGTGTGTGTGTGTGTGACTGTCTGTGTCTGTGTCTGTGTCTGTGTCTGTGTCTGTGTCTGTGTCTGTGTTGTCTGTGTGTCTGTGTGTCTGTGTGTCTCTGTGTGTGTGTGTGTGTGTGTGTGTGTGTGTGTGTGTGTGTGTGTGTGTGTGTGTGTGTGTGTGTGTGTGTGTGTGTGTGTGTGTGTGTGTGTGTGTGACTGTCTGTGTCTGTGTCTGTGTCTGTGTCTGTGTCTGTGTCTGTGTCTGTGTCTGTGTCTGTGTCTGTGTCTGTGTCTGTGTCTGGGTCTTTGTCTGTGTGTGTGTGTGTGTGTGTGTGTGTGTGTGTGTGTGTGTGTGTGTCTGTGTGTGTGTGTGTGTGTGTGTGTGTGTGTGTGTGCGTGTGTGTGTGTGTGTGTGTGTGTGTGTGTGTGTGTGTGTGTGTGTGTGTGTGTGTGAGTGAGTGTCTGCGTGTTTACCATATCCAAGATTTTTTTGTAATGCAAATCATAATTTCCTTGCTCTTGTGTGTATACCCATATAATTAGAGTTATCTATATATGAACCCATAGTGTATCATTTTTTGAGGTACATAATACAGTTATTTTGAGTTATGGAATATGCCAAAATATGAAGCTAAGAACTATTGGTTAATGTTTAACGTCTTCACAAAAGAATTCAATATCAAAAGCAAACTTTATATCAAAAAATACATTTCAAAGATTGTAGAAATTCTTTACGGTCAATATTCGAACTAGACATAAGATGTTTTTCTAGTGTCCAATGCGACTTCTAGCATGCGATCTCGACATGCAATGTAAGTTTCAATAAAGTAGTCAATTCTAATTAATATGTGATCCCAAAATGCTATCGCAACATGCGATCGCAACTTGTGATGTCAATGTGCATTCCCAAAGGGCGATCCCGAAATACTTTCGTACAACGGGTGCTCATATATAGTATGCAAATTTAAGTTAAATTATCGTTTGACACAAGAGACTTGCTTCAATTAATTTAATAAAATTATTTACAAAATTCAGATTCTTTAAGGGCAACCAGACTGCATGCACAACATAAAAACATCTTTCACACATAATCAACAGTATTGTGAAAACTCTCATCTTCTTCTCCACTGATTGACAAAACTTCTCTGCAATCTTTATTGCAACATTTACTTCATTCTTACATGCCCACTGCAGCATCTTCCACACATTCTTTTTCGTCAATCAAAGTAAGAGAATCAATGTCACAAGTCAATTCCATAAAAGAAATAACAACAAAAATACCAGAAACTGCATCCACTCATTATGCTGTAAGATAACTGTTACTCACCCTTCATGCAAAATCTTCAAATAACTGCATTAGTGATAACAACCGATTAGCTGTTGACATGTGATCTCGTATCACAGCAAAATCAAATTCTTCTCCCCATCCTATCACACATAGAATTGTATTGAGTCAGTAAGAATATTACAACACGACTTCTCTTGTGCTAATTGGTTCCTCTGTAACATTTAATCCGCAACATTGCATCTCCAAATTTATATATATATATATATATATATATATATATATATATATATATATATATATATATATATATATATATATATATATCAGTGATTTTCCTTCAATACATTTGATGCGTCCTGTGACGCATTTGAGGAGGTTGGAACGCAGATATCAGACAGTGGTACGCAACCTATTAAGTGGATTCTTGTCTACTAAAAGTCATTACACAGGCAGGTTTATACTATTCCCTTAAAGTAGAACTTCAAAATCTGCAATATTTCTGCTGTTTTTTGGACATTCTCGATGATCTTGGTATATCAGAGCCTGGCGTTTTTGTTTACTATGTAAAGTAAGGCCTTCCTACAAAAGAAACAGAGGATTGAGATACAAGGAGTGGAGCTATGATCATTTTCCAATTATCTTGTAAGACGTACAGAAAGCAACTGGAAGCATTTAGGTTAAATGATGTAACATGATGAAACATCCTGGAATGTGACAGGAGTTCCATTCGCCTACACATCCAAGTGAAGAGTAGGGGTTTTTTCAAGACCTGGATACA
Organism: Corticium candelabrum; assembly: GCF_963422355.1. Lineage (NCBI taxonomy): Eukaryota > Metazoa > Porifera > Homoscleromorpha > Homosclerophorida > Plakinidae > Corticium > Corticium candelabrum. The sequence goes on along the minus strand of NC_085087.1, from coordinate 3,789,096 downwards.
CTAAATATCTTGCCTCTTTCGACGTTACCCGCTATAATCGACACGCTTCGCGCGTTCAGTCTTACGTCAGTAACTGGCAATTTAAATTCCGTGGAGATCTGACGTGCTGTTCCGCCGGATATTTTCGCGTGACGGAGGCAGGTTCTGTCGGCAAGAAATCGCGTCATCGCAGAAGAAGTGCGGTAAACTACGACAGCTTCAATTTCGACCTTCTTAGTTTTGGCGTGCGCGGACCAAATTTGCCGGAGATCAGACGAAGGACTGCGGAGATCGGGTGGCCATGTATGTAAACTTTCACACAGACAGACAGACAGCTCTTCTTTATATACAGAGATGCAGCTTTGGACCTCACCCGTTTTACAGTCCACAATTTAATGAGCACGCCTAAAATGATGGAGCTATTGCCCGGTCTAGCGTATGCCACGCTACGCCTCTGGCAACAATACAATATAAAACAATTTTTTTGACAAAATTACATCCAACTGTAATCATTTATTAAATAGTCTCAGTTTTGTCCAAACAGTTTTTCTAGCTTTCTTTAGGATTGCCAAAAAAGAGTAGCAGTTTCTCTCTTTTCAAAGATAGTCGGCCCAAGTTCCTTGTTCGTTGCTCTACTGACAATCAGTTTTTCATTGAAAACGTTGCCCAGAAGCTATACTTCATTAGCACTCGGCCAAATATGAAAAGCCGTAACGGATAATATTCAAACTAGACATAAGATGGGAATCTAGTGTGCAATACGTATCGTTAGCATGCGTTCTTGACATGCAGTGTGATTTTTATAAATGCAATCAATCTCAGCATGCGATCCCAACATGCGATCTCAACATGCGATCTTAGCATATGCGATCTCAACATGTGATCTCAACGTCTGATGCCAACGTGCGATCCTAACGTGCGATTCCAACGCGCGACCTCAACAAGCGACCACAATATGCGTTCTCAACATGCGATCCCAACATGCAAACTCAACATGCGATTGAAACGTGCGATCCCAACATGCAATCCCAACACGGGTTCTCCAGAATTAGTATGTCTTCATTCTACTCTTTCTGAATGTCTACAAGATCACTACATTGAACATACTAAAGGTACGATATGATAACTTAATTAGACTGTTCTCTAAAACATGATAGATAATATAGCCTGGAGTCTTCCGTATTTCTGTTTGTATAACTTCGTTTTATTACAAAATTGTCCTCTGATGGTAGCGAAACTGCTTGTGCACAGCTTGCTTAGATAAAGAACCTGAACTTCGTAATCAATTTTATTTAATTAACTGAAGCAATTCTCTTGTGTCAAACGATAATTTAACTTAAATTTTGCTTACTATATATGAGCACACGTTGTACGAAAGTATTTTGCGATCGCATTATGAGAATGCACATTGACATCACATGTTGCGATCGCATGTTGCGATAGCATTTTGCGATCACATATTAATTAAGATTGATTACTTTCTTTAAGCTCACATTGCATATCGAGATTGCATGCTAAAAGTAGCATTCGACACTAGAAAAACATCTTATGTCCAGTTCGAATATTGGCCGTGAAGAATGTCTGCAATCTGTGAAATGTATTTTTTGATAAAATGTTTGTTTTTTGATATTGAATTCTTTTGTGAGGACGTTACACATTAACCAATAGTTCTTAGATTCATATTTTGGTATATTTCATAACTCAAATAACTGTATTATGTACATCAAATCATGATACGCCATGGGCTAAAATATGGATTATAGAACTTCAATTACATGGGTATACACACAAGAGCATGGAAATTATGATTTGCAATACAAAAATATCTTGAATATGGTAAACACACAGACACACACAGACACACACACACACACACACACACACACACACACACACACACACACACACACACACACATACACACACGCGCGCGCACGCACTCACACACCCACACACACACACACAATATTTTACCTTTAAATTGAAGACACAAAATTCAATTTTTTTTCCATCCACCTGACAGTGCGAAGCTCATTGGAAAGAAACTCTGGCCGTGTATACGTATCGTCCACAGCGTCATGTCTTTTACCTCTAGGCTTGTAGTTTGCGCTTGCCCCGGCCTTCAAGTGTTCTGTTTCGTTGTCATAATGATGCACGGACGAGAACAATTCGCACTACCACAAGCTAACTACAAGTTAAAAAATGTCGTTTGGGAATGACTGACAAAAGTCACAACATATTTCAACCGGATTAGGAAATTTCTTGAAGTCGGTGCAAATTTGTGAATAACTCGCATATATATAAGTGTCATATGTTCGAAACTTGCCGTTTCAAAGTTTAGAATCTTTGAAAGTTACTAAATGTTTATAAGAACTGTGTGCGACTGTCCGTAAACGTTTGCTTTGCATATTTAAATGTCTAGCTAAATTTGTGCTTTTGACAGGTTAATAATTATTAATTTTAATTTCAAATAGCTTCTAACCATAACAAAGTCAATTTATTGTATTGTGTATCCAACTCTTTTGGTTTGATGCAAATTTTTAATAAGAATACTTAGATTATATAAAATTTGCATAAGCACGTGCAAAGCGAATGCTTGCAATACCATATATGGTTAAATGGGCGTTCGTTATCCGTCAGTCATTCCGAGTCAAACCGGCATTCGTCTGCAGTTCGTTTTGTGTTATGGCTAGTCAAGCGGAGCGGCAACCTCCATGTCCGACAATCATTATCGACAGTGGAACGGGCTTTCTGAAAGCGGGTCTCAGCGGACCTAAAGCTATCCCAACAGTAATTACGCCTTGTACCAGAGGCATTTTGAGTGACCACTTTGTGCAACACGAAAGACGATACTTTGTTGAGCAAAAGGAAAGACCGTCTGTCGTAGATTTCCTGTCTTTAGAAAAGGTAAACGTAATCAAATCGTAAATCAAATCGGTCTTATGAAATTTGAAGTCTATAATTGCGTGTAAAAGAATAATAGACTAGACCAAAGGTTATATAAAAATAATAAATTAATCAATTCATTTTCTCATATTTTCTGACGCTGCATAGTAAATTTAATTAAAATTAAAATAAATTAAATTTACGATATCTATTTTTTGGTTTTTCTAACAAAATGTGTTTATTATTCAGCTGTGGAACGACGCTCTAACCAAACTGAAGGTAGATGTAACACAACACGATGTCATACTCACTGAAAGTGAGTTCAATGTTTTCAAAGACCGCAAAACAATGGCACAAATTATATTCGAAAAATACGGTGCGCCGGGATTGTATATCGGCAACGAATCGGCTCTTTCGCTATTCTCGCATCAGCAACAAAGCGGTGTGGTTGTAGACTGCGGAGACGATGTTACTACAATTGTAATGATCTACAGAGGTCAACTTTGTCCATCGGCGACCAAGACACTAAACTACGGTGGTCGAGATGTGACCATTCGTTTACTATCAGATTTAGTCGAAAGCGGCTATGAGGAGCTGAAATATCGAAGCTTTCTTAACGTCCACGAAGTGAGAAAGATAAAAGAAAAAGTAGCGTACGTACTTGGCAAACCCTACACAGATATAGGCGATCTACCTAAAATGGATTCAATTTCGGTTCCTTGTCCAGTTGTCAAAGACAAAGTAAGAAATGCAAATATTTTTAATACCGTTTATTCTACGTAATACACAGTGGCGTAGCCATGAAGGACTTTGTGGGCACAAGCTATTCCAAACTTGAGCGAGATGTATATCACATCTACATCTGCATACACACTAAGCGAGTTCAATTTTAGTAACCAAACTGGCAGCGTACTCCAGCTTTTGCCTAGCAGAAAGTAAAACCTGCTCTAAATATTTAATATTAAGTTCGATTACTAATTGTAAATTTAGCAATTACCAGAGGGCATTCATGACATGCTTCAATGTTTTCATTAATATAGTTTTTGGCCTGTGATTCTATGGCTATGCATGAAATCGTATATGGAGGCGACGACTGTGTCTTTTCACGAAGAATTATGTGATGAGTCATGATAGTTACTTATATAGTGAGAGATAGTAAATGCATGAAAATGCATTGCTCTTTAAATCAGGAAGCTGGCTACGCCACCGTAATCGATAATTTTTAGGTCGTGAATATTGGCCAAGAGCGTTTTATGTGTGCGGAAGGTCTCTTTAGTCCTGGAATGTTTCCAAAGCGTGACCATGGAATTCATGAGGCAATCATCGATTCTATGCAGAGTCAAATTTCATGTATACATGATTTTCTTTACTCGTCTATCTTTTTGTGCGGCGGCTGCACAATGCTGCCGTCTTTTGATGAGAGGTTACGCTACGAACTTCATAGAAGGACTCGGAAAGAATGTATCAAAGTGAACGCTGAATCGCATCGTCAATACAGTGCTTGGATCGGTGCAAACCACTTAGTCAATCGCATGCCGGACATTCTCAAGAAGTTATTGGTCACCAGATCGGAATATCGGGAAGAAGGTGTGGAAGCGTTTGAAAGGAAACTATGTCATAGAACTTTGTTTGATTGGTACTAAGTTAATTAAACGTCGAGTAATGAAATAGCAGTTAATGGTTATATTTGTATCTGCGGCATATATGAAACATGGCATTGTGTTTTTCTGCAAACAAGAAAGTATACAAACAAGCAAACATTACCTACATACGTATAGAAAATAATTAATTGACTTATTTTTTGACTCGTTTATACAAGCGCTATGCAATTAATATATGTTAACGCATGGTAGGGAGACGATATCCAGTTTATTGACCGAGGTCTTGAGGGGCTTCCCGAGATAATTAGCCTCGGCGAAATATCGTCGGCCTAACCATGCGTTAACCTATTTGTTGCATGTTTAACATCCTACTGTAATTAGAGTTCATAGATTATTCAAGTTGAATTAGAGTGGTTGTGTATTGCAATGACAGCTAGAGGTTTATGTCAAACAACCACATTTTGACAGCTGTGAAGTGTTGTTGACGTGCACGTCAGCCCCATAAGGCCACGTGCTCAAAAGTATTAGTACAGTACAGTATCCACGTGTTTTGCCAGCGTGATGTCGGATCAGAAAGAAGACCGTAATAGTGACCAGGACGACGACTTTCAGCCGCCAACAAAGATGAGACGCATTGGTTCCAAAAAGCTTACCACTAGTACTAGCCAGCTTGACAGCAGATTTGCTGAAAAGACGAGTACGGACAAAGCACAGGAGTACAGCAAGGGTATGGTTTGCAAGAACACGACTGCCTGCAACAGTTGGGTGATGCGAACATTTGAAGGTACCGACAGACAAACTTTCTCTCAACGAAGGATTCACAACTAGATGCAGCAAAACCACAGACGGATTGTCAAAAAGTCTGTTACATTTACGTTGAGCACGGATCCAAAATCATAGTGGTGGAGTAAGTAATTTATGGCATCCAAACAAAAAAGTCACAAGGTAAATTATAGTCAAGCTCCAACGTGACTCTGTAAGGTAATAGCATTTTGTGGTTTGTGGTTTATCAGATACACTAATGAAGAAGATGGTGTAACGTAAATTTTTTGGATCTCTACATCTAGGTAAGTTGCCAGCAGAATTTTTTCGAGAAACCTTCTATTATAAACCTTTGTCGTCTACTCCTTCATTTGGTCCTTGGTATTCAAAGCAAGTAATCGGTCATAACACGTTGGCTACAATGATGAAAGTGATGACAGCTGAAGCTGGTCTTCCAGTTCGAACCTACCACGATCTTCGAGCTACTAGTGCGACAAGGCTGTTTCAAGCGGGAGTTCCTGAACATGTAATTCAAGGCAGAACCGGCCACAAGACCTTGCAAGCACTGAGACGATATAAAGAGCCATCTGAATTGCAGCAAATGGCAGCGTGCAAAGTTTTGGACAATGGCCATGGACACACCGATTACACTGACGCAAAAGTCAAGGAGTCCGGAGAGACAACGGAACAGGCAGATGAGCTGAAAGTAGTCGAGGTTGAACAGCCGTCTGAAACGGGAAGACAGAATCCGGCGCCATTTGTCATTTCTGACTGCGTCTTTACAAACTGCAGTACTGTGAACATTATTATTGGTAAAGAATAAGCTTGTAATCTAAAATAGGTATGCCCATGTATTGATTGCTAGTTGGTTTGCAGTATACAGATTCTGACCGGTCAATATACGTTTCTTGACCACAGGTCAATAAACGTTTATTGACCGGTAAATATACAACATGTGGTTGGGTTGATATGGTAGGAGTGTAATATAACGAGAAAAAGAATCCTAGCAACGGCGGAATAAACACCCAAACATGCAACAAGAATTATTGAATCACATGTCTGTCCACAATTTTATTAAAACTTTTCTATTTGGTATAAACCTGTACATGAAGTAATGTATAGACACTCTAAACTATATAATAATTACTAATGCATAGAATATGATGGATTTTGATGATGATGATGACATATTCATAACTCTACTATTGTCACACAGCTATTATTGAGGTAATCTACGTTTAGCGCTAGCGTGCTCTCAATAAAATTATTTTATTTAATTTAAGTTAAGTTAATGTCTTTAAGTTTTGGCCAGCAGTCATTGCGTTGTTTACACTTATAGGAGTATAGATTGCATAAGTGTTTTGCAAACTGGCAGTGCATTTCCTATCAGACACCATGGCATTGGCTTTTAAAAAACATTTGGTTGGGGATATGTGGCATCGCAAGCCAGGCTCTTCCGCGCAGTCGCTGTTCTAACCGCACGTGAATCACACGAGGGGGAGGAGCAGTTACTGGAATTCGTCCAGCGCGAGGAGAGCCTGATCGCTCTCGAGAACAACATAGTAACGTTGGACCCCGGATCCGGTTTCATAACTTGATAAGGCTAATTCGATTAGGTAGGCATGTAGGTACGAGAGTTGAGTAACACCTGACATCACTACACGCATTTGTTTGCTTTGCACGAAGAACGTAGTTGACATCATCGTTCGCTTCTAGTATGTATCTAGACAGCTCAGCCATGTAATATTTTGCAGTGTCACAACTCCTTTTCAGTATTCAGTTACAGCAGCAGTTCACCGCCTAATCTAGATCTGCGGCGTGGTAGTTTGAGAAACGAATTCATTGTACACGGTTAGTGTCTATGTAGCAGTCAGAGTTCGTGCATTGAATCAAGTTGTACGTAGTACACAACACATGCAACTACGAGTCAAGTGTAGCTACACTTTCTGAAAATGGTATGTCTACTGCACTGCTGTTTTCCCATGCCTAGATGTTTCCAGTTCACCTTGAGAAGAGCCAATATCGTACAAAAGTTCTGCTTGCTGAACTGAAAGTACCGTGACATAGACGCCAATCTGATCATGACGTGGAGAAGTCAACAAGCTCTATAGCTAGGCCACTGTTTTGATGAACCGTTGAGTGAAACTGGGCCGGCAGTTCTCACACCATTTCCCCCAAAGACTGTAGATGTCAGAGTAGACGCGCAAGAGTGGTGAACAGTTGTACGTCGGTTTCAATTCCCGTAAACCTGCAGATGAGTTCAGTAGAAAGAAACGTTGCTGCATGGAGAGTGTAGGTTCAGCGGACCAGTCCCATGTAGACCATTCCTACGTTCATTATTCACCAGCGCTTTGTCCATCAACAGCTTCACTGGATTTCGTGTTCACGCGCTCTTCGCGGAGGGCTACCTCTCTGCTTGATGTATCAATGCAATTACATTAACGAGCTCTTTAGAAAATCGAATTAGCCTTTTCAAGCTATGAAACCAGATCCGAGGTTTCACGTCACTATGACGTTCTCGAAAGCGACCAGGGTCTTCTCGCGCTCAAGCACTTTTCGTAAAAGCTCCTTCTCCTCGGGTGATTCACGTGCGGTTAGCTCAACGACTGCGCGGAGAGCCTGGCTTGCGGGGTTAGGAGATATGTATCACAGTTATTCATTGTTATGCTGTGTGTGTGGTTGTTGGTTTGTGTTTGTGTGTGTGTGTGTGTGTGTGTGTGTGTGTGTGTGTGTGTGTGTGTGTTTGTGTGTGTGTGTGTGTGTGTGTGTGTGTGTGTGTGTTTGTGTGTGTGTGTGTGTGTGTGTGTGTGTGTGTGTGTGTGTGTGTGTGTGTGTGTGTGTGTGTGTGTGTGTGTGTGTGTGTGTGTGTGTGTGTGTGTGTGTGTTAACAGAATATGTTTGTGTATAGATCTCAACAATTAGATTTATTGTTGCACCAATAAACACCAGACTTTTACTATAGGTACTAGGAATAAGAAGTAATTTCGTTTTACTTTCGTGAGATGTCTTAAAATATTTTTGACATAAAATGCAAAGAATGTTAGTATCTTTCTGTTGTTGATTTCAGCAATCTATTGATGACAAGTAGATGTACGTGTGATTATGTTTTTGTTTTGCTGTTTCTTCCATTGGTTCTTGCAATATGAATAGATGTATAGTGACTAGGTTTAAAGGTTTAAACCACCGTATCTCCACCTAACTTCTGCCCTAGTTCTCATGTAAAGAATATTGCTAATTTATGATATTTATCTAATTGATAATTTAGTGCACTTTTGAGCCAGTTTAGTACCTTGATTTTGTATTTCAAACGTTAATTGCGTTTACTGGCATAGGCAACGAGTGGACAACTTAAAAGAGCCGCTTGCTAATGGCAAAAGACTGTAAAGAAAACAGAGATGTCGCTAGCAGCGTAAGGGACCGCCTCCAGTTCTATATGTTAGAGTCTCGTATAAATAAAATAATGGTTGCCAATCCTTGGAAAACATTATTGCTTTATGTCGATGAGAAAAAACCAACATTTACTTATACAAAGCTAACACCATTTAGTCTGGGAATCAAAAAATATTGTCTAGACTAACCGATTAATTTACCTATGCAACAACTAGCTAACTTTCAGTAAGAAGCAGAGTGCCGTGATAACATGTGAAAAGGCAAGATTTGTAAAGTTTGAGTGACCATAAACTAATTCTTCATGGTCATACTTGATCGTGAATGCCTAGATTGACTCAGTGTAGTAGACATGCTCAAGGTGATACGGTTAGGGTAGAGAGTAGTCATTTAGGTGCTGGAAACTGTTATATCACGTGTCGGGAAAAGTTGTTTCTAATAAAGCATATATGTGAATAATTGATGTCTATTTAGAGCAAATTTTGCTTCAGTGGTTATCATATTTGAGATATATGGAGTGTATGACAACATTCATATCAGTAAATCTTGCCTTTTGTAAACAAGTAGATTAATTAAATTAAAGGAAAAATCTTATCAAAAATTCTTTATTTCTTAAATGAAAGCTGTCACTTCATGAAATATTTCTTTGCAACCGTTTACTGCAGACGTTTACCCTAACGAACAAATAAAGCATTGAAATTTCTTGCAAGGCTTGTTTAGTATCCGTATGTGGCCTGACGCAACACTGATTGCAGCTTAGCTCGGAAATTTGATACTTTTGCACTTTTCAAGGTAAGGATTGTGATACGTAAGGTGTCAAGTTGGTATTTATTGGCTAAACCTAACTTGAACCCAAAAGTTTTCATGCGAGTATCGACTGTGTTAATACAACCGTGGAGCCTCGAAAGGAGACTCTTCTCGGACAAGTTTATAGATGATCTCTCGCTGCATTCTTATTGCGTTAGGAGCAATTGGTACGGTTAAATCTAAATTAGTTACATTCAGAGACTATGTGAAACATATGGGGAATCGTGTGAACAACTCGTTGCCCATTTTCTGCTTCTATGCCTTTCTGGCCAGCAGGCTTCCTGCAGGAAGATATACCAGGCCTTGTATCTTTATTTCAATAAGTTTCAGTATTATTTGAGAGTTCTCTTTTAGTTTAGTTCACGTCCGAGACATTGGTCATGTGACTGTAACATTACTTTGGTTACACGCCATTTTGATTGGCAAATGGTAAAGGTTGTCACACAGTTCACTGCAATGGCAGATGGGAGAAAGGCACTTCGCTAAGTTTTTTTTCCGTTTTCTGCCGAGCTAGATCGTCGGAGTCCATGGATTGCGACAGTCAATCGTAAGGAGTGGTTTCCAAGTGAGCACAGTCGGCTAGACTTTCTTGATTTCGTATCAGGAAAAAGTCGGATGACCCGCTTTCAATACACTACGTCCCATCTGTATTTTCCCACACTGTCAGCTCTGTTGAAAATGCCAGGAAAAGAATTAGAAAGCGTTCGAAAGTGATCTCGTCAAGACCGCCTAGAACCAGGAACACGGCTGATTTAGGGAAGTAGGCACATAATTAGATGACAATTTCTGACTTTTCAACAGCAACCCATGACATGGCAGAAGTGGAGGCAATATAACTGATCTTGAATGCCGAACTTTACATCTTATGACAAATTTATTTTGTTTTGTGCCAACGCAATTTATCGACAAATCACTGATCCGGCCAGCTGTCTAATACATGTTTCGATTCAAGACTCCTGTAAACTCATTCCCTCATGTGCTCCACGTGCTTTAGCACGAAGAGTTTGTTCCGCTAGCGAAGAGAAGAACTGGTACATATTATGTCATTTGACGGTATATGTCATTAGTTTATTAGGAACCGATCCTGCAAATTGTTGCCACCTGCACTGATAATATTTGTCGAGTAATTAGTCTCACAAGTGCTACGCTAACTAAACGTCGCCAACCAACACAATAAATACGAAAGCTCTATGCTCTTTCCAGAGACTGTTCAGAAATTAGAGTTACAAAGTAGATCGTTTTTGTTGTGACGATCGAAAACATGGCTTAATGAACATTGTAGCATCACATCTAGCAGTAGCCAATGCACCTTAAACGCGCTACTGTCGTCTATTGGTTACCATTTACTTAGTACTGAAAAGCTAGAGACATCTCCGTCAATTCTGGCTGGAGAAGACGTCGTTGTCAGGATGTAACCAGCAGACAATAACAGTGAGCTTGCACCCTTCTTGACGACTACAATCGCTAATAAACATCTAATTGTGAGTGCTACTCTTTTAATTCTTTCTAATAGGATCCCTACGCGTGCCTTTAACTTAAATTGTAACAACATTTTTTCTACTCGCGTTACGGTTTTAACCAATCAACACACTTATATATATAACTTACCAAGTGAAGAACTACTTCTTCACGTGACATAATATGCAAGTACTTCTCGTCGTTGGTGAAACAGAGTAATTGCTAAAAACTTGGAACGCGCGTCAGGAGAGGACTGAGTACGAGTCTTAGACTCTTGTAGGTTTTAATGTTTACACGTGTAAAGGGACTAGGAGGTCTCATAAGATAATGATAAATGTCTGAGTAAGCGACATCCGGCACTTCTTCTCCCGCATCGCACTCCTCCAAAACGTACGAGTCAAGTCATAGACCTCCACGCCAATCAGGTCCAGTTTACACACATATCATCTTATATCCATACCATAAAGTATGTGGAAGTCAATCTTGAAGCAATTTAAATAAAGCTGACAATCACGCCACTCGAACGCTTACGCGTTGCCATTCATTCACGTAAAAAATCTATAAAATTCCCGAACGTTCATAAGATCTAGAGCACTATTAAACGTAAATTTCTTTGTAGAAGCGACTTTTTCTCACTTTTAGTTGCGTGTTTTGGCCACAGTTGTCAAGCCATCAGGAATTCGAGTCTGTTTCACATTTTCTTATTAGCACCGTGCCGGTGGAAATATCGCTCAGCAATCTGGAGAGCCGTAATGTACAGCTATTAGACTTACACTTGCATTGTGACATCACAAACGATAATATCTGTAATTGGCTCAAAATCAACGTCATTCCGTCGGTCGGTTGTACTTACTGTCTCTCAAAAGATTACTGCATGTACAGTGCACTGTAGAGTGACAGCTAATACACATAGAAAGAGTGACGCCAAGGCTCGCCACAATAAAGACTTAACTTAACGCGCGCTGCAATAAATTAATTCATGGGCAGATTGCTTTTACGGAGTATACGTACACTAGGTGTCTATTGGTTGTCATGTCTTTGAAGTTAGATAAGGAATCGACCTGGCTTAGAGATAAACTGTTTAGTTTTCGTGAACGCAGTGATTGATTGCGTAAACTTGTACTCGATTTAGAACTGTCGTGTATCTTGCTACTGCCTCAATATTGTGGAGGGCAGTCACCTCCTATTTTGGAAACAAACTCGGAGAACGTACAAGATCTCCTCGAAAACATTAAACTAACGTTTACATGTTCTTTTGGATATTTGGACGACAGGGCTGGTAGTGCAGTTTCAGTTAAACGGGGAGGTGCGATGGCAGTCGAAACACCCGTATATGGCATAGCACTAACTGTAGTGAACGGGCTCAACAACGCTCGTACAACGTACAACATCACGTTGAATCGAGTCACAGTCTCCGTTACGACTACCAGAACTCTCAATAACTTGACCTTCTCATGCATCAACACATTGAGGGATGGTAGCGTGGTGATTAACTCTTCTCAATCAATTGTGGTAAAATGTGAAATAGTTCTCCAATAGTATATTTCAATATGTATTTGTGGAAATATGTTTGTATATCTCCTTCAGATTTTTATTTAAGGAATGTATCAGGCAGCCCTAAGTTTACTAGCAGCACTTCTTTGGGTTTTAGTGCAACTGTTATCCTGAATGCAAGTCAGATCGTTGAAACTCCTGGCAATCCAACAATAACTGTAATGTGGAGGTGGAAAGATAATGATGAATTAATATTAGCCAGCGGTCAATACGGGAATTTCTTGAATGTCACTGAAACAAGAGATGTTAGGTTGCAAGAAATAGTTGCGTTATATGACAACACAATAGGTCATACAATGCAGACGTTTAATCTGCAGTGTGCCAAGTGTACGCTGTTGCTATGCAGCATGTTTCAATAAATCGTTTATTTTTACTGTTTTAGTATGACAGTTGTTCCAGGACCTGTGAACTTACTGTCGCGTAATAGAAGTGCTTTAGGCTACAACTGTTCATGAAATCCCCCTATTGATAATGGCGGTAAAGCAGTCAGTACATACTGCTATGGTCACATTACACGCAAAAATGCCGATTGTCCCAGAAATAGTTCCAAATGCCAACTAAATCCTGAAACAGCTAAAGAAAATACACTCCAACAGGAAACTTTATATCTTTTCTAATGTTTTTACCTAGTACTGTTAGACAGCTTCCTCTTCCCACACTATTGACTGCATAAACATTTAAATTTGTGAATATTGAGCTTGTTTTCGTTATTCACTTATTTTGTGCACAGGTTCTCCTGTAAATGTCATTGTGCAACCATCAAAGACATCCGTTCGGGTCAAATGGAATACTCCATTTATGTTTGATAATGGTGATGATTTGAAAGTACGTAAGTATTATATTGAGTATCAGAAGCAAGGGTCGTCTATGGCTTCTTTGCAAGTGACGTCTGTGGGCTATCAAATGCAAACAGACATTTCTGACCTGAAATCTAATACAACTTACTTAATAGGTGTGTTTGCAAGGAGTGACATTGGAAATGGAGCAAATTGACACTTAATGCAACTACTTTGCGTGACCGTGTATACATATTCCTCATCGGGTGATATCAGCAATGTTGATCAGATAGAGAAAAGTGAACTGACCTCGACAAGTCCCAGTCCTAGTCCTGGGACATCTGCCAGTGTTCATGAGGATGATGCTTACAGTGGTATTGGTCCACCATCCAACAAAAGCATACGACTAGCACCACCATACAAGTATGCCACAACAAAGAAATGTTTCGTGAAGATGATGGACAGCTGTCAGAGGGCACGAGCAAGACAACATGAACAAAAGCTGGATTTGTTGGCTCGTCTGCATCAAGAGAAAATGGAAATGCTTGGAGGTCTTCTTGAAGCTATTAAAGGATTAAGCAAGCAGTCTTAGATTACAACCATTTGTGTTGTCTGGTTTAAAAAACAGCCATGATTAGTAAGTCATTATGGCAATCTGCATGTTGGTAACAGCAATACAAGCAAATCAACAGCAGTAATTTTCTATTTAACAGTGCATGTTTATGTAGCGTTTGATTCCATCATGTTTTCCAGTAGCATAAGCATCTTCCTCAGTAACTGCCTCAAAATTGTTGACTTCCAAGCTATTTCCATCTTCGAGGAAGTCAGCTACATCATCCTTGTGACAAAGGCAGATATTGTGAAGAATGCAAGCTGCCATAATAATCACAGACATATCCTTTATCTGGTTGAAATCTAAATAGTTCAATCGCCTCCATCTCCCCTTCAAAAGGACAAATGTTTGCTCAATAACCATTCGAGTTGCAGAGTGTAAATACCTATATTTCCTTTCTTCTGGTCTAAGATGTCCTGTATCTCGGTAGGGGGTGAGAAGCCATACTTTGAGTGGATAGGCAGCATCTCCTAATATGTGTGATTTCTCAGGAAAAACTTCAGCTGGGTGACTTTAAGCTTAATTAAACAAATCAGAATTTCTTAGTACTCTTGCATCATGTACACTTTCTGGCCATCCACAGTAACAGTCTACAAAGCACATCTGGTGATCGCACACTGCCTGTAGAAGTAATGATGGGAAATTTTTCCTGTTGATATAGCTATCCCGATCGTCGCTTGGAGGTTTAATAGCGATGTGGCAACCATCAATTGCTCCTGTAACGTTTGGAAATCCTTTCATACCTTTAAAGCCTGTCTTTACTTCATTAAATCTCATTCCGCATGGCCACTTTATTACAACTTTTCTGAGATGCAACAAAAATCCTGCACATATCCTCCTAACAGTGGAATGCGCAGACGGTTCAGATACACCAAACCTGTCCGCAATTTGCCTGAAGCTCTCATCGCTTCCAAGGTACCATAGGATAATCAGCAAACGCTTGTCAAGAGAGATTGGGCGTCTACCTCCTCTCATTAGATTTGAGCACACGTCTCCCCACGTGCACACTTTTGCCAAAAGTACGTCAAAGACCGACCGAGTAAGTCGAAAGTGTTTCCGGAAGTCGTTGTCTAGATACATGGAGACTGCCTTTTCCACGTATCCACGAATTCGAGCTTTAGGTTCGTCTCTAGCCCACAAAATAACTCCAAGTTCCATCATTTCCACAACAAAGTCATCACAATCGTTATCTTGCTCCACACTGTCGTCAAGTACCTCTATTGCAAGAGCAGTAGCAGCGGCAGAAAGAGCAATTTCCATCGTTGGTATGAGCATGCGCGTGCTACGTCCTGATTTTTTTTGGGAAAGCCCGTTTGATTTAAAACTACTTTAAGCTTTTCCAGTCTTTTCTTTCTTTATTCGGAAAGGTCGAATCGAATACGCCCCAGATGCACCAAACCGAGAGCGCATTGCACGGCAATTTTGTCGAATAAACCTTAATTTTAAAAATCTAAAACCACTTTTCTAAGTATGTACGCCTTTAGAACTGGCGTATAGAATTTTAAAATAATATTCTATTTCTAATTGTTAGTGGCCCTTTAACGCAATAAAATTAGCTACGAAGTTCAGGTTCTTTAAGCAAGCTTTGCACAACCACTTTCACTACCATCAAAGGACAATTTTTGTAATAAAACGAAGTAAATACAAACAGAAGTAAATAAAAACAGAAGTAAAGAAGCTTTCAGGCTATATTATCTATCATGTTTTAGAGAAACGTGTAATTAAGTTATTATAGCGTACCTTTAGTATGTTCAATTTAGTGATCTTGTAGACCTTCAGAAAAAGTAGAATACGGACGCAAGAATTCTGGAAAACCAGTGTTGGGATTTCATGGTGGGATCGCACGTTTGGATCGGATGTTAAGTTCGCATGTTGGGATCGCGTGTTGAGAATGCATTTTGTGGTCGCTTGTTAAGATCGCCCGTTAGAATCGCACGTTGGCATCAGACGTTGAGATCACATGTTGAAATCGCATATGTTAAGATCGCATGTTGAGATCGCATGTTGGGATCGCATGCTGAGATTGATAGCATTTAAAAAAAATCACACTGCATGTCAAAAACGCATGATAACGATACGCATTGCACACTACATTTCCATCTAATGTGAAGTTTGAATATTATCCATTACGGCTTTCCATATTTGGCCGAGTGCTAATGAAGTATAGCTTGAGGGCAACGTTTTCAATGAAAGACTGATTGTGAGTAGAGCAACGAGCAAAGAACTTGGGCGGACTTATACTCGTACACAGTCTTCCTCCTCGATCACGCTCCACGTGTTTTGGCACGTGCTTATTGTTCCACTCGCCAGGAGAAAGACTGGTAGCATGTTATGGCATGTGACAATTTATTTTATTAGTTTAATTAGAAACCGATCCTGTAAATTGTTGCCACGTGCACTGATAATATGATGTAGAGTAATTAGTCTCACGAGAGTAATACGCTAAACGTCGCCAGCGAACACAAAAACACAAGGCTTTACGCTCTTTCTAGGGATTGGTCAGAAATTAGAGTTACAAAGTAGATTTCTTTCGTTTATATATTACCTGTTCCTTGAGACCGTCGACAAACTTTCCAATTGGCAAAGTAGGCGAAGCCACATTCAAAACAGAGTCGCCCTTTGTGAGCAGACATTAAGGACGAAGATGGAAAACGAGAGTGAGAAGCGTGATCCACATTGATATGTTGCCAAAGGGAGTTGCTGTTGGCGTACGACCAATTGCATAAGGGGCAAGAGCAACTATCCGTCCCCCTATCTTCCGCATCATCATCATCACTGTCAACTCCATCAACCAACTTCCTGCACATATTACCGGAAGCCAAGAAAACTATGGAAACGGCAGACCAAATTCAAAAGATGGGAGCCGCCATTGCAAGGTACTGAATACATATATATACATACATACACACACACACACACACACACACACACACACACACACACACACACACACACACACACACACACACACACACACACACACACACACACACATATGTATGTATGTATATATTCTATATTTTTATAGGTCCCACAAGTGACTAGCCGCACCATCTAAACAACATCTAGCTAATATTATGTTTACATTGCTACACCACAGTCTAGTAGAGAATTGCTGATGAAAATAAAAAACATTTTGCTAATTGAAACATTATGTTTAAATATAGCTCTACGTGCTATGATCTTGATCACTTGAAGGCTGGAAGCTGTCCAAAGACCAAGAGTCTCAGCCACAAGCGGATAAAAAATGCTGCTTGTGCTGGACACATTTAGGTGATATCGTTCGTCCTTCTCTATCTCTCCAGGTTGAGATTCTGCACCTGGATGACTTGCCGTTTGAATGAGAAAGACGGATGTAAAGAGTTTCGTACCAATAATTCAAAATAGGCAGGCAAACTGCACTTGAAATCGGGATGAGAAACATTTCCCGGACTTGTTTCGTTGCTACTGCTACATCTTGCCTCCCTACGACAACGAGGATCATCTGTAAGTAGTGCGTTATGCAACACTTCGCATAGAGCATCATGAAGTTTAGTTGTAAAGCTCTGTCCTTGATTACATTTCTATAGATGGTTCCCAAACGTATCTACTGTGTTACCACAAGGGCAGCGTTTGGATTTTGGGAATGGGAAAATTGCAGTACCCAACCATATCCGTAATGCAACACTAAACTCTCTTTTGGTCATGAACAGGCCAAGATTCGGGTTCGTTACTGACCGTATCTATGCCCCAGTGTGTTGACCAGAAATGCTATTCAGTCGCGCTCGATCCCTTATGCTCGCTGTGTCTTTGGGTAATAACCATAACGCAGAGTCCAACAGAAGTTGTAACTGATACGAACTGGTTGAATCAATTTTGTGGTTGTTATCTGGTAAATAAAGCTGCAAGAAATAGTGGGTTGTAGTCTCCCCTGAAAACACCATCACCTGGCCCTCATTGGAATATGACATGTCCCACTGTCTGTTCATGAAGGGAAGGTAAGATGCCAAGTGACGAGAAGAGTTACAACTGGCAAGATAGGCTGCGGGGTGACATCGAGAAGATTTCCTCAAACACAAGCCACTCAGGCGAATGGGGAGTGTAGCTTGTTGCCATGAGCCTTCTGCTAAGAAACAATCAATTATTGATTCCAGAGTCTTCTCTAGATTGATGTCAAAGGCTGAAGTTGGCCAAGGACTCTGTCAAGTGGGACAGTCCTGAGTATGTGGCTCAGTTTACACAAAGACAAACAAGATTTCAGCAAAAGTAATTTTACCTGAGGGTTTTCTATATCTTGCAGGCCTTGTTGACTTTTCAAGATCTTGTCAATACGAGTTGAAAGGCTGGTATTGAAAAGTTCTCAGATTCCCAGAGAGGAGAGCCAAGAAAATCAGCACCACCCTTTGTCTCGACGACTCATTCCACATCTAATGGAAATTTCGGAAAGGACTAGTCTCCAGAAGACAAGAGAATGTCACACTTGGACATATTTGACTGAAGACCATACTTAAGCCCTTTAGATTTCATCTGCTCTAAGCGTGAAGCTAATTCCCAACAAAGTCCAACAAAAATTCCCTCGACTATGCACCACAACTTTAAGTTGATGTCATTTAGTGGCCCAATTTTATCAACTAACTCTAGAATGATCATGAAAAAAGCAAACGACCTAGAGTATTGTCGTGCTGATCCTCAGTAGAGGAAGTGTATTGAATGGTCATGGAAGTATGTTTGTGGAAGTATGTACCCAAATTTGAAAATATATAATTGGCAATTTATATCTCTATGTATATTTACATCAAATTCACATTGCTTTCCAAGCTATTAGGTCCGTGTAATCATCATGATATCACCCTGATCATGCAGTGGATTTGGTGCGATTACGTAGTGACCTCACAGTAAAACTGAAGTGAAACCACCACGAAACTAGAAGAAAGTACGGCGCAAACTCGAAACGAATTCACTATGAATCCATTGTGAACCATAAGTGAAACGCAATCAACAAAAAGACGCAATGAATACGAAGTGATAGCCTCACGAAAGTCAATTCGAATTCACAATGTACTCACAATGAGACTTCGTCATCGGTTAGCATGAATGGTCATAAGAGAAAACGTTGATGACGATATAAGCATTATAATTTCTTAAAAATAATTTTTTCACACAAAACATACTAACTATAGCTAGCCATCATCCGCTAAATCGTTCACAGCACTACGTTTCACTCAAAAATGTCACCAAATCTTGTTCTGGCGGCTCCATTTTGACTTGAATGTTTCGAAGTCTACCGTTTTCAATTG
>NC_085087.1:3757497-3767497 GCF_963422355.1 Corticium candelabrum | reverse complement strand
GATCGAACAAAGAAGTGTAGTTTCGTCAAATTAGTGTTTAATCGAAGACCTCAACAGATTACGTCGTATTCACACTCCACGTCATGAACCTGGATTAAACCCAGCTGAAAGATTGAATGCTTCAATTGGTCTAGCTGTTGCAGATGGAGCAACAATTTTTTGCAAGTATACAATCAGGGGCGTTCAGCAGAAGAGATTGAGTAGATGACACCCGATGACCTTGTAAGGAAAAGAAAGAGCGCAAAGAGTCAAAGTGTAGCGAAGTGTGTAAGAACTTAAGAGTTAGAGTAAACGACGCTTCTGCTGCAACGATAGGTTATATTCATTGTTGCACTTTAGAGAGAAAAGACAGACTGTTTTTTTCTCTGATACGAAATTTCTATAATCATTTATCAGAGCTGGCAAGACAAAAGGTCCGGGAAGCAACTATTACTCCATGCCTCAAAAGTTTTATTCACATGATGAAATAGCATATAGGTAGCGTCATGCATGGTATTAAACAGTAACCTATACCTCTAGTGAATTTATTTAAGGAAACTCAAAGAGACCGATCATTTAAGTAAATGAACTGCTCATAAACCCCATTGCAAGGGGAGATGTATAGACAGATCCAAGATTGAATCTGAACATGCCATTTCAGCGCCGGATTCAGGAATTTATTAAAGAGAGATTTTAACGTTAGCGGTTATCTAGAGCATTACAAATTTTAGTCAAACAATTAAAAGAGCAAACTCTTACCTATAGGGACATTTACGACAAAAACAATTCACAGCTTGGCTAAACAAAATAAGACAGCTGTAAGGTCACTCTTTAGCCACAAATTTGTATTTGGGTGCGAAACAAAGCTGGGAATAATAAAACATAGAAGTAGGAACCGGAGGAATTTGGGACTGCGTGCTTCCTCAACTTTTCCAGCTGTCAAGTGACCTGCTAATATATAAGGATGACATGCCAACGTAGATTCATGAAATAATGCACTAATAGTACAGAGGCGGCGGAGCGACTCGTAAATTGGGGGGGGGGAGGGGAGAGGAGCATGAATGGACATCGGCGTACATGAACTACAAGGGTATTGTCTGATTCAGAGCCTCTATATACTATAGTATGCCTTATAGAAACAGTGCAAAATATTTTGGAAACATAATATCCATTTTGTCTTTAGCTAATTAGTGAAGAACTCTCACCAATGAATAGACAAACTCAGCCGATCTAGACAACCATATCCGATCACGTGATAATAATTTGCATACTGAGGTATTTAATCCAACCCACTGGTCTCAGTTAAGGTTTCCAATTCAGGCGTGTAAGCAAATGATGTAAAGCTGTGTAATTCGTCTCAGGACTTGCGTACTTACAGATCAGTCGCTTCGTTTCACAAACAGACGCGCTGTCATGAACAATATACGTTTACCTTCGCAATGGAGCGCAATATTTCTGTGAATACGACACTAGCTGCAACAACATCGCTCAACCACGCAATAAGAAAATTCAAGCTGTCAGAACCACTGTACAAAAACACTGTGAAACAAGCAAAACGTTACAAGTCACGTTTTATGCAGCTATACATGTGTATACTGCATGGCGCCAGAATATTACCAACACCTTCGCTCTTAACGCCTGATTGTTGGTGGAATAACATGCACGTGCAAATGTAGATTAGGCGTAGTTTCTAAGTGTTCAACCCTAATGTAAAAAGGACCAGACATTATGTACAGGATAGACGAGCAGCTAGCTAAGAGGTGAAGCCTTATGATGACATCACGGTTGTCCATTGGTCGTTAATCATTACTTAAAATTCCACAACGTCTCGTTTTCGTATGCTCGCCACCAGACTACTGTACACTTAGCCGGGATAACCGGGCATCGGGAAAATATACTAAAACTTGCTGAAAGAAAGATACAATGCCCACTATCTTCTTTCATGTAGCTTACGGTCTAGCCAGTCGCAGAAGCAAAGAATGGGCCACAAGTTGTTCAGACCATTTCCCGTATATACAAAGAATTCCTCTCTATCCTCGTTTGAAAGTAAATATTTAGTTTTAACTGTGCCAAGTGCTTTTGCCGCACCCAAACTGCAGCGAGACATGATCTATAACTAACTTAAAAGAAGCTGCTTTTGAGGCTCACTTGTACAGGTATCGACACAGTCGCTAATCGTGTGGCAATGTACGTTACTAGGTATAAACTAACAGCGATGCCTTAGCGAAATCATAGCTAGATCTTCTCTATTCAACGTGTGTACAGAAATATGTCATACTCATCTACCAATAGTGTTTAATTGTACCGACAACTACTCTAGATATAGCGCGAGCATGTATAAAACGATCTGTTAGTTGTCGCGGTAGTTGTAATTGTGGTCTAAAAGTGCATAGTTAGTGTAGAAACCAAGTGGAAGGTTGCCACTCTCTTAAGATTTCCTGCTGGAAACAGGAATCTTTAAAGAAATGGCAACGTAGACTTTGTAGATATCAAGACCTCTTCTCACTTATGTTCAGACTATTTCCGACGTGAGTTTTGGTATTCACTCGTGAAAGACACTTATGGCTTGCTAAGGCAAGGAACTCCGCCTCTGAGACACTCAAGAAAATGCTACAAGTAACAATTTTCCTATTAACAACATATGATCTGTAAAGACATCTAAACAGACCATGACAGATCAACAACAAACCAAACCAACTGATTCTATTGAAAATTGTAGTACAAACACCAGCTTTATTAGACATGACAACCATCATTCCGACATAGAAGTTCCATCAAGAGGTCAGTAGCGCGTCTACATGCTCATCACTTTCAACTTCTACCACATTCCATATTGCCATACAAACTATTCCTTAACTGCTGATGCTTTGACACAAAATGACTATGATGACATCTACGAGTCAGTAGTAGGTGAACTTAATTATTCCATAACAGAGTCCTCCTCAATTGGTGCTGGTGCTGCTACTGCAACCATGTATTCCTTTGATTCCGTAGGAAAGTCCACTGTCATTGGTGGTGGTGGCAGTGGAGGCGGCGGCAGCGGTGGTATTGGCGGCGGCAGTGGCGGTGACGGCGGCACCGTCGGCGGCGATGCTGGTGCGGCGGTGGCGACGGCGGTGGTGGCGGCTGGCGGTGGTCGTGGTGGCGGCGGGCGGTGGCGGTGGTGGTTGTGGCGGCGGTGGTGTTGGTGTTGGTGTCGGTGGTGGTGTTGGTGTCGGTGGTGGTGGTGGTGGCGGTGGTAGTGGTGGTAGTGGTGGCGTGGTGGCGGTGGTGGTACTGCTGCTGCTCCTGCTGCTGCTGCCATGTCTTCATTTAATTCTATTAAAGAGTCTATTCTCATTGGTGCTGCAGCTGCTGCTGATACTATGTCTTCGTTTAAAGACATCTCTGTAATTCAAGACATCTTCGTTATGTCTGAACATTATCCATCGCTTGAAGAAGTAACAAATGATGACTCAACTGCTGCCTCACTAAACACATTAACAAGTAGTAACCACTCGATAACGATATTAAAGAATGTTTGTTGTAATTCCAAAATGACTTGATCAGCCAATTTGACGTTGCAAGATATGTGACAAGGCAATCTTGAACACACTCAAGTTTGTTGTTGGCAGCTGCCTTTCAGTCATTACTAACTGTTGCGCAGACCACACCTTCAAATCGGTTTCACAACCAAGCATAAGAGCAATGACTTCTGGCAATCTTCTTAAGCGTCAATATTATTTTCTGGCAGTACTTAAGCTAGATTTTCTTATGTTACTGAAATCCTCAACTTGCAAATTTTATCACGACATGGGTTTTATAGAATTCAATATGACTCTTTATTTCGTGTTGTTGGTGAGGCTTGGAGAATTCATCAAGAAACAGTGTTTGCAATAACGGAAGGAAGGTCTCTGGCAGTGTCTGGTGACAGACGTTGTGATAGCCCTGGTTTTTCTGCCAATAATGGCTCATACACTGTCATAGAAGAGAAATCAAGAGTTCTTATTTCTTTTCAACATGTCTAATGCTCTCAATTTTCAAGTTCACGTGTAAAGATGCTTGCAAAAAATGAGTGATAGTGGACTTCACACCAACAATGTTGGCTACAGACAGACATCCATAAATAACAAACTTATAAAAACAAAGCATCCTACCATTGGCACATGGTAAAAATACATTGCAAAAAAAGTTGGCTAAAGTAGCTGCAAACATATAACATGGGTCTCTACTTCAATAGATTCAGTCAGTGACAAGTCATCTTTGGTGGAGTGTAGAAACATGCAAAAATGATGCAAGCCTGTTGCGTGAGAAGTGGACTTCACCATACATCACACTGAATACATACATAGCTGGACAGGAAACTACAAATTCCATCAATATACACACCTTGGTCCCATTGCTAAAGAAAGACAAAGGAAACTATGATTAAAAGTGGGGTCACATGCAAAGCAGGCATTGAAGGAATTTGTGCTAGATAAGAATCTGATTAACGACTTCAGCCACATAACACTGTTTTCCCATACAAGGAAACTAGCAGCCTATAATGCCTTGTTGACAAAAATGCTGTCAAATTAAACGAGAACATTACAACTACAAGGGCATGGCAGCAAGACTGCAGCTGGCATTACTGGATCACAACATGAACCTCCAAAAAAGCAGGTTACTAATAAAGAAAAAGAAAGTGGTTTTTGTCAAATCTAAGAAAGAATGGGTTGGTAAACCAAGATATGAGAAAAAATAGCCATATCAATAATTTGATTCAGAATGCAGGGTCTTAGACTATCAGAAAACGAACCACTCAAAGGAAGTTAAGCAAAGCAGTTGTGAAACTTTCTAATAATATTGCAAGAGGAGAAAACCAAATAAAACGTCAAGTAATCAAGCAGAATATGACGAGAATGACTGGTAAATCTTACTTGACTAGTTTACTACAAAAATTGCTAGTATACCCCACAATTGTCCTCACAGCTTAAAACATGTGCACTAAGTCATTTACCAAATGATAACAATTTCTACATTGTCAAAGCATTCCTGTCAAGGGGTACGTGCAATAAAATAGGCAGTAATAAAATTACAGAATTACTGACAACCATCTGTTGCAATCTATAGATAAACATATATTGCATGCAAAGCTCACAACGGCAATGCACCATCAGCTTCTTGGTCGCCAGTGTACATACCTGACGCTCTGCAAACGTTCTTTAAATTAAGGAAAATACACAAGCTGATATGAACTACTTCACAGCTCGACCAAAATGAACATGCACCCAGAAGTAAACTGGCAGTAAGCAGCTAACCGCAGTACCCTTTAAATCCCCAATGTAGTCAGTAAATGTGCAGCCTGGTTCACAAAATTCATCATACGAACTCAGAAAAAGTTCCTCCGAGGGTTCTCTCAACCCATTTGTGTTTGTCACTAAGGCAGTGTGAAGAACTTCACACTCCAAGACAACCTTGTACCTGTAGAAGGCTGAATTCTGATTGATGCAATCCAGTGTCTGTTGCTCCTGCTCTAGTTTGTGTCTCAAAAGTGCCCATCTGTTGGCAACAAAGGCACTCCTAGAGTACTCATTTTATTACAGTGTCAATGAAATCCAGTCAGTGTTACTTAGATGGTGATGTTCACCCTCTAATGTACTATCATCTTCTCCACTCAGAGTTTCAAGCTCGTCTGAGTCTACCTCAGATTTATATAACTATGGCAATATCTGCTTAAATGAAGAACATGCATTCTCTGCCGTGACCGCAGAACACAATTTCTAAAAAAATCACGACTATGAAAACAGTGCTGAGTGCAATGGTGAGTAAGAGTGCCAAGAGTCCCTACAGACAAGGTACCGTACCTGTGCTAGTTACTAAGCCAATAATATGATACCCTTATGTTGCATGCACAACCACTGTCTTCAGGCACATAGAAAGAAATTCTGACAGTCTACCATTGTCATCAACTGAAGAGATAGTGGATCTAGCAGACACTGCTAATATACGGTATCAACTGTTACATGAGCTTTCATATATAGTTTTGTGTAAAACGAGGTTCAGCAATGCAAAACAATAAGAAAACAATCAATGTCATTGGCTATACAGGAATTGCAACAGCTGCCACGAAAGTGAAAGAAAATAAAATGATTTCTTTCTTTAGAACAGATAAGGCATGGTTACAATATAAGCTGTATCTACACGATACAATTTGTGATATCCATCTTGGAAACGTTTTTCCTGAATGACATGACCTATTCACGTAGGAAAAGCAATCTTGTGAGCGGACTAACATGATGTGGCTGCCACAGAGATAGTCAGAGTGTAAAGACGATGTAATCATGGGGAACTGCCGCAAACCTTAATGTAAGGATTTCAAATTGATCGGCCACTTGGTCAGAACCGTAGCCGCCATATTGAAGCTGGTCTATTGCAGCCACCATTTTGAAAAATGAATGATTAAGTACATAACCGTTCTTTCAGTTTGATGCATGTCATGACTCATAAGTGTTAGTGCCATGTGACTTGTGTTAGCTGTATATCCGTAATGTAGAGTATGTCTATATCAGAAGCCTAATTGTGCGAATGCCGTGTAATGTGTATGTACTAACACTAGTCTGTCATGGTCATTTGTGGACAGTCTCACGGGCTGTACAATGAATAATATTTAGGCAATGACACTATCTTCATGGGGTTGGGGAAAGACCTCTTCAAAACTCGAGTCTACCCACCTGATTTACACCATGAAAAAAAATGGCAGAAAATGATTGGGAATTCATATTCTAAAGCGTACTCAACCTATTCAGAAACAACAGCTATCCTGGAAAGTGCAACTGTATTCAGTACAGACCTGATTCCGAGCATGGGGTAGACGCTATGCATGTAGCATGCAATCCCAGATGCCACATGCTGGTGTATGTCCATAATCTGGTAGTATCTAGACACTCATTCTGAAAATCTGCGCAATGGATCGCCATCATTTTTTAGGACCTGGCCTCGTTGAGAACTTGCAAACTGTATACAATCTTTACGTTCGTCTAAATTGCTATACTACATCAAATATCACAATATCTTTATTCAATTATGATGCCTCTAGTTGAGTGGTTGTGCTCTGTAAAAAGACCTGCCAACTGCTAAAGTACACAAAACAAGAATGATAAGGACCAAAGCCACTGCAAGGTAAATAGCAGTAAGTCCTGGTTACGCCAATAAACAGTACGTGTGTCTTGCCACTACAAGATGAAAAAGGCAATGATAGATATCAAACTGAGATAGAAACAGCGGCAAACGTCCTATTCAGAGCCAAGTAACAATTTAGGGACCTTGAAAGGAAAGCACGGGCTGTTCCTGTGCGAGTTGGGAGAATGTGCTCACCGCAAAGCTAGAACGTGGATGACGTGATTCGTCTGCTACATTCGTGTGCACGAAGCTTGTGCAGTTGTGCTGCAAGACACTCAGGAGTTCAAATTCTTACGCTGGTAAGACTAGACAGCACTGGAGGGCTAGTAGATGCCAACAGAGTGAGCTTGTCAGCAGAGAAAATTCAGCAGTTTCCGCTACTAACCGTTGCTGAGTCAAATAAAGGTTAAACAAATTGGGGGGCGGTGCGATATTTCCTTCCAACTCTCTCTCTCATGACATTATTACCTGCAGACTGCTGCTGCAAAGACAAAACGACTGTCCGACGAAAGGGGCGTTACCTCGACTCAATGAGCGTGCGCTGTCTCTCCTGGAGAGTAGCAATTAAACGGAGACAGTGATTATGTCGTTGTGTTAGCTAGTCACCTATAAACCTATCTCAGGTGCGAAGTTGCAAAATTGCCTTTGCGTTTTCATGGGGAAGGTTGTGTCCGGTAAATGATGGTGGTGTCCGATGAACGGGGTCGCAGAGAAGGATCACGTTTACCGTCCTAGCATAACCGTTTCAAGCCTTTCGAAGTCCGCGTCTGGAATCACAGTCTTTACTACTCCTTCTTACTGTGGGCTTTAGGAAAGCTCAGTATTACTTCGTTTACTTCTTGCACGGCTGTCCGATGCTTGGTGGTGTCCGATAACAGGGGCGTCGCTCTAGCGCACGTTAGTCTGGTGTAGAGTAGTGGTAAGATTCCGGATAGTGCTAGCTAGTTAGCTTTCAAATTTCCTAATTTCTTCTTGTGGCCTTATGTCGGCTGTGTTGTCAGTCAAGTCCTTCGAAGGCACTGAAAGATGAAACGTCCGTGCACAGGATCGTTGTGGTTTACGGGTAATGTCTTTCTACAATGCGATTGTACATTGTACGGGTAATTGTTTCGTATTTCTAGTGTCGTATTTCCTGTTGTGGAAATCTGTTGAAGGCCAAACGTCTCCTCAATTGGATACAAACCCCGTCAATGTTCAAGATTTACGAGAAAACGTAACACTGACGTTTAAGTATGCTTTCGAGTCGAAAATCGTTCTCAGAGAGATTGTCATCATACAAGGAAATGTTAGGTAAACGGCAGAATTGAGTATAAATCCGCAAGCACAGGTACTAATCAAGGGTCTTGAGCAGGCGTCTACTAAGCTCAATCTTGCGAATTTGAAGTACACAGTGGAGCTTGTAACTACAAGAACAATAAATAACTTAACTTTCTCTTGTGTTGGAGGAATTCCTAAGGGTACGGAATTTACAAGATTTCAAAAACTTCAAAGCCGTTGAATATCAAATGTAAAGAGATTGCTGTAATGTTGATAAGATCAATGTTATTGGTGATAGAGGTTATATTGTTCAGATGGTCCAAGGCAGAATGCCTTTGACGTCACTGTTGGGTATGTTAATAGGTTCAAGTGCTGCTGTTCATCTCAATGCAAGTCAGATTGTTGAAGATCCTGGCAATCCTACATCAACTGTAATGAGGAAACGGGAATATGGCATGACTATATCAAATCAAGTCAGTGGCAAATATGAAGAATTACTGAGTATCATGGTAACAAGAGCAGATGATAAACGAGTGATCATTGCACTCTATAATAACACAATAGGACATTCAATGCAAAGATTACTTTGTGTGTTAAATGTAAGTCATTGATATGTAGCACATTGAAACGAGTCTTATTTTGCCTGTTCTGCTAATGTTTCACAGCTGTTTCACTAGCTCCTAAGGAACTCAAATGTGATGGAATTGCTTTTGGTTACAACTGTTCTTGGAATCCTCCTGATGATTACGCTGGTGAAGCAGTTATGAGATACCGCTATGGTCACATCAAGGGAAGGGATGCTAGTTGCTCAACTAGTTGTACATGTCAATTAAATCGGACGAGAGTGGTAGAAGATGCACTGGAAGAGGAAACTGCGCATGTATTTTATGTTTATGCTGTCATAATTATTGGAAATGGAAACTTTCTAACAGATGTGCTTTCCACACTATTAGGTATGAAAGTTAATTATATTTGCTGTGATTGTCCCTGTCACTTCAGTGGTATTTTTTATGTCCTAGGTTCTCCTACAAATATAAATGTGCAAGAATCACGAACATTTTTTTAGTAAAATGGGATCATACATTTTATCTGATGATGGCAATACTTTGAAAGTACGTCATTATTACATTGATTTCAAAATTCCAGAATCATTGATTGCATTTCAACAAGTGATGGTTATGAGAAGTGAAACAGAAAATGACATCCCTATCTTGCAATCAAATACAACATACCTATTTCGTGTGTTTGCAAGAAGTGATAATGGCAATGGAAGGATATCAAATTTGTTTCCTGCAACTACTTTACGTCAAGGTCATGTAAATGCGACTGTGTTGTTTGTCCTTTTTTCTACTAGTATCCACTAGGGTATTATTAGGTGAGGTGAGTCAGGTGCAAAATGTGAAAGCTACAGTAATCTCATCTACTGACATTCATGTCACTTGGACAAACCAGATACAGGCGATGCAGCCTTTACAATGACACGCTATTTTGTTAAAGTATATCGTCAAGACAGCACGTCTCTAAAGAAATCAGTTGAAGTTGATGGATCTGAGACAACAGCTACTATTACTGGTCTTCAGGAAATAAAACATCCAGAATAGAAGCTAGTGCTACCAATGGTCAG
>NC_085087.1:3742497-3752497 GCF_963422355.1 Corticium candelabrum | reverse complement strand
AAAAGAAACGGGCTCCTGTTCAGCAAGTTCTAAGACTCCATCGAACATTGACCATTATCTGTCAGAACCAGTAATAGATTTTCACCAGGCCAGCTGTGACAGCTGGTGGATGGAAAACAACAGAAGATTTCCACTTCTGTCAGAGCTTGCACAACGCTACTTAAGTGCCCCTGCAACATCTGTTCCCTCAGAAAGGGTTTTCTCTGATGCTGGCAACATCTGTAATGATAAACGTAACAGGCTAGCACCCGAGCGAACAGAAACATTGTTATTTATTAAAAAGAACTTTGACATATGTAAAAAATGAACATCACTCTTTATCTAGTATCTACAAAATAGTATAAATTTATCAGATATCGGTATCGGCTATCGGTATCGGTTCATTGTGTGCTTGCATATCGGTTATCGGTATATCGGCGAAATTCTCTTATCGGTTCAACACTGATCTTCACCACCATTGTCATCATCGTCATCATCATTCATCATATTCTATGCATTAATAATTATTATGTGCTTTACATTAAATAATCTGATTGCCATTATCAAAGTGTCTATACATTATTTTATGTACAACTTTATACCAAATAGAAAATGGTTAGTACACATTATGCACAAATGTGTTATTCAATAATTTCAATTGTATAGTGATTGTATACAAGAGTCGATCAATAAGTCAATTAATTAATTTTTATACTTTTCTTAGCAATGTTTGCTTGTTTGTGTACTGTCTTGTGCAAAACAACTTAATACAATGTTTTATATATGCCACAGATACAAATATAACCATTAACTGCAATTTCATTACTTGACATTTAATTAACTTATACAAAATTATTTACCATTCCCACTCAAACAAAGTTTTATGAAATAGTTTTCTTTTGAACGCTTCCACACCCTCTTCCTGATATTCCGATCTGGTGACCAATAGTTTCTTCAGAAGGTCCGGCATGTGATTCACTAAGTTGTTTGCACCGATCCAAGCACTGTATTGACGATGCGATTCAGCATTCACTTGAATATATTTTTTTCTCTGCGTCAATTTGTGAAGTTCTAAACGTAACCTGTCTTCAAACGACAGCAGCATTGTGCAGCCGCCGCACAAAAAGATAGCCGAGTAAAGCATATCTCGTATCTCTGCAATTTGCAACTCCATATCATTGTAGATTGCGTCATGAATTCCATCGTCAGGCTTTTGAAACATGTGAGGACGAAAGAGACCTTCTGCACACGTAAAACGTTCTTGGCGAATATTCACGACCTAAAAATTATCGATTACAGTGGCGTAGCCAACCTCCAGACACAGAGAGCAATGCTTTTTCATGCCCTTACTATCTCTCACTAGATAAGTGACAATCTCGACTCATCACATAATTCTTCGTGATAGACACGGTCCTCGCCTCTATAGATGAGGACATGCATAGCCATAGAATCATAGGTCGGGAATTATATTAATGAAACACTGAAGCATATCACAAATGCCGCGTGGACGTTGTTATATTTATAATTAGTAATCTGACTTAATGGTAAATATTTAGTGTAGTTTTCATTTTTAGCTAGGCAAAAGCTGAAGTATCCTGTTAGTTTGGTTACTAACATTGAATTCACCGAGTGTGTCTTGCAGATGTAGACATGATATACATCTACCTCAAATTTGGAAAAGCTTGTGCCCACAAAGTCACTTATGGCTACGCCACTGTATATTACATAGGATAAAAGTATTAAACAATATTTGCATTTCTTACTTGGTCTTTGACAACTTGACAAGGAACCGAAATTGAATCCATGTTAGGTACACCGAGCATTTCTGAGTAGTAGTGGCCACTCACGTACGCTACTTTTTCTTTTATCTTCTTTACTTCGTCGACGTGATCCAAGTCTCGATAATTTAACTCCTCGTAGCCGCTTTCGAATAAATCTGATAGTAAACGCATGGTCACATCTCGACCGCCATAGTTTAGTATCGTGTTCGTCATTTGACAACGTTGACCTCTGTAGATCATTACAATTGTACAAACATTGTGTCCGCAGTCAACAACCACGCCAGTTCGTTGCTGATGCGAGAACAGAGAAAGAGCCGATTCGTTGCCGATATACAATCCTGGAGCACCGTATGTTTCGAATATTATTTGTGCCATCGCTGCGCGATCTTTTTCAACATTCAACTCACTTTCAGTGAGTATGACCTCGTGTTGTGTTACATCTACCTTCAGTTTGGTTAGAGCGTCGTTCCACAGCTGAATAATATAACACATTCAGTTAGAATAATACAAAAAGTAAATCATAAATTTTACCTATTATAATAAAATAAAATGTACTATGCAAAGTCAAAATATGATAAAGTGAATTGATTAATTATTGTTTTTATATAATCTCTGTTATAGTCAATTATTTCTTTACATGAAAATAAAGACTTCAAATTTTATGAAACCGATTTAATTACGATTTTACTTGAGATAACATTCCACAGCTGACTAAGTAACACAATTTGTTTGAAAAAAGGAAACGTGAATGACATATATTTAAATTATTTAAATTTGAAAAGATGAATTGTTTAATGAATTTCTATATAACTGCTCTTCTAATCTTCTAATTATTCTTTTATACGGAATTATTGGCTTCAAACTCTATATAAGACCGATTTGATTACAATTTTACTAAGGTTAAACTTTACCTTTTCTAAAGATTCGAAGTTTACAACAGACGCTCTTTTCTCTCGTTCAACAGACTGCCATGATTCGTCTTGCAAAAATTGACGTCTCAAAATGTTTTCGCTACAAGGTGTAATTACTGTTGGGAGAGCATGAGGTCCGCTTAAACCAGCCTTCAGAAATCCCGTTCCGCTGTCGATAATTATTATCGGACGAGGAGGTTGCCATTCCACTTGCTCATCCATAACACAAAATGAACTGCAGACAAACGCCGGTTTGACTCAGTACAATGTACTATGACAGGCGGATAAAAGAACGCCCTTCTAACCATATTTGGTATTCCATTCGTTTAGCACGTGCTTATGCAAATTTGATAAATTCTTGTATTCTCTAATTTTTGTGGCAAAAAGGAAATAGCACGTATATAATAAAATGAAATAAAATAGAACGTATGTGTGTGTGTGTGTGTGTGTGTGTGTGTGTGTGTGTGTGTGTGTGTGAGTGTGTGTGTGTGTGTGTGTGTGTGTGTGTGTGTGTGTGTGTGTGTGTGTGTGTGTGTGTGTGTGTGTGTGTGTGTGTGTTTGTGTGTGTGTGTGTGTGTGTGTGTGTGTGTGTGTGTGTGTGTGTGTGTGTGTGTGTGTGTGTGTCTGTGTCTGTGTCTGTGTGTGTGTGTGTGTGTGTGTGTGTGTGTGTGTGTGTGTGTGTCTGAATATCTGTCTGTGTGTCTGTCTGTGCTTCTGTTTATGTGTTTGTGTGTGTGTATGTGTATGTTTGTGTGTGTGTGTGTGTGTGTGTGTGTGTGTGTGTGTGTGTGTGTGTGTGTGTGTGTGTGTGTGTGTGTCTGAATATTTGTCTGTGTGTCTGTCTGTGCTTCTGTTTATGTGTTTGTGTGTGTGTATGTGTATGTTTGTGTGTGTGTGTGTTTGTGTTTGTTTGGGTGTGTGTATGTGTGTGAGTGTATAATTATATTTCATTGTTTTTCGAGTATCAGCATTGTGCTCCAGCATCATACACCATCTACACCCAGATCATCAACTAACGTACCATATCATACAATATTAACTATCGTTGTTCTTTTTTTCAAAGATTGCATGAATAAACTCTTATGTTACGTTTTGCCAGCATTTGCCTTAGTAACAATGATAAGTTTTTGACTGACAGTGATCGACAGATGCTTGACTAAGTCTTGTTTTCATGTTTTTCATTTTTGGGAGTTTGGTATAGAACAATTAACGACCACATTAGAAGAATATGATACTATACAAAAATCGTTTCATGTTACAAGGCATACACACACAAAGTAAACAGTGACACCAAATACTATTGAGTCACGGAAAGCAATTGTGTGCTATTTTTTGCCCAAGTAAACAGGCCTTGACATACCAGCACTCTGACTCACCTTGCAACCATGATGGGTCCCAGATGTACTCAAAGTGTTGTTACTACTGGATAACAACGATCACTTGACCATGTACGTTAATTAATTAATAATAAATTACACTATGTGTT
The DNA here is from genome assembly GCF_963422355.1 of Corticium candelabrum. Lineage (NCBI taxonomy): Eukaryota > Metazoa > Porifera > Homoscleromorpha > Homosclerophorida > Plakinidae > Corticium > Corticium candelabrum. The sequence goes on along the minus strand of NC_085087.1, from coordinate 3,748,340 downwards.
GATTTAGGGTCAGAATTTGAGAAGTTGTAACAAATGACATCTAGAGAGATTGAACACGAGACAATCAAACAAGCAAATGTATAGAGAGAACAAAAATTGATTGCCTATGTCCTACAAGTAATAATTATCTATATTTTCACTACACGACATGTCCAAAAGTTTGAGATTGAAAAGGAGAAGACGACTAGACAATAACGATTAAAAGCAATCGAACAAGATATAATAGAAAATAGACAAGTCTATGTATCTGACTGTCTGTCTGTCAGTCTGTCTCTCTGTCTCTCTGTCTGTCTGCCCATGTCTTGATCAAAATTGTATACGTATGCTTATCCATATCCATGCCTATTTTCAGGCACGGTTGTTGACAATTAAGTAGTGTGACTATAGTCAATACCGCCTTTTATAATTATTGAAGATATTACCAATCTAAGTACTGACCATTGGACGACTCCATTCGATTTACCGTTGTTAAAATTCTACTGTATATTCTTCACTGTTTTTGAACAAGGTTTGTAGTTTGGTTCGAAAATGCGTATGACTAATATTATGTCGGGAAGAGAAAATACTTCGCTGACCTCGCCATTCGTGCTGGAAAGTGTCTCGCTAAGTGGTTTTCTTACTTATCTGAATGTAATTATCAGTAGAGAATCTAGAGGGTGCCGCAACTGACAGATGCATGTTCTTTTCGAGATCGGAGGTTTAGCGCACCGAGAAGTCTTCCGATATATTGGGCATGCGGAGACAGTCATTTGCCTAAAACAACGAAATACAAGTAACGTTCTCATGATAGTACTAAGTGCCTTGATTCAATTGGAACCCTTATTTCTAAATACAACTCTTTCTTAACGGACAAACTGATCTTCCAACGTGAGAGCGAAACCCTATGGTAGTGGCCATTTTGAGATGATGACGTATCAATATCTTGCTCGCATATGCTGCTCTGTGTCACGATGATATCGACGGTACAGTCTCGCGTATACCTTTACTCTGCCCCCGGCAGCGAAATGTTGAGGGCGGGGTTAGGTTCTGGCTACATGATACTATATCCAGGTCCAGCAGAATTTGAAAGGATGTAGCATCTACTAACACAGTACCTTGGACGCTGACTATGAACATTCTTGAGTGTGAGCCGTCTACGATGCGTGGCAATGTCATTTACTATTACCTCAGGCCGTAAGCGTACACGGTTAATTGACTAGACGGAGGAAATGCCGTGACTGGAAACGAGCTGATGTCGTTACGCTGTAGACTCGAGCCAGTCTCACCCCGCCTTCGCCATTCCCCGGATGGTCAATCCTGGTCGTGGAGAGACTGGTTTTAGACCGCCCTCAGGAATTTTACGTCATGTAGATACTGTTTCATGTTCACATAATGACATGCAGATTATCTAGGTACTTGTCGCTAATTGCCTATTTTGTTTCCCGGAGGTCTCGAGCCGGATGCCTCTGTCGGTAAGAAATCGTAAAAGAGCAGGTATGTTTCGTAGCTCTGACAGCCTGTACATGTAGGAAGTTTATAGAAATAATCTAGACGTCTCTAACTATAGGTTATTAATTATAGCTAATTCACGAAGTTGTCTCTCCAGGTTCATTCGCTGTTGCCTCTCACTTTCCAGCTCGTCCGTTTGCTGCTGTATTTTCTCCAAGAGGTCGACTACATTTATGTTTGTGCTAGGAAGGCCAGAAGAACACGGTCTCCTAGAAGAGTCGTGTGCTATGTCGTCGTTCACACGCTTCCTTTTCAGGCCGAAATATTTGTTGACACTGTTTCCTTGGTGCTTTGTCTTCTTTCTTTGTGCTCTCCGCCCAAAGACATCTCTGACCACCTTTCCGACGTCAGCTTCGAGTAGAGGAGGCTTCTGGTGTGATTGCAATAGTATACTTACTTCTGCTTAGACGTCGTTTGTCAACGAACCTTCAGACTGCGTGCAGATCTCATAATGATTTTCGAACCTGCGTAAGTTGTACGTTTGAGATGTCAATGCCAAGTGACGGATTCCATCAGTGAGTCTAGAATAATAATTACCGTTCGTGAAGTAAAGCTGTAGTGACACCAACGGACTGCTCTTTGGTCTGCATGGTCCATCGCACCCTACACTGGGAATGATCACCGACTGCATGAGCACTGTACATTAGAGTGGAGAGATCTCAAGGCTGCTCGATTGAACTAACGACTAGCATGCGTGCTCGTTAGCTACCTCGCAAAAACCGAATGTTTTGACGTCCCGTTTCCTTGGAAACTTGTTGTTTTGCAGTAGACTAGACATTGTATGGCCTAGCAACAGGCACGGCATACGTATTTACACTGTAGAAGAATTGGATACCACTTACTAACAAATCACGATATTATGATACAAGCAGCGACCACTAAACGGATCCCGGGATCTGTTTATGTAACCCTGTCAGTTAGAAGGTATGGCCTCTTCAAACTTAATTGCACCGGAAGAAGGCGGTCTGGAACCAGTCTCTCCACGGCGAGGATTGACTATCCGGGGAATGACGAAGGCGGGGAGAGACTGGCTCGAGTCTAGTTACGCTGACTGAATAGGGCATGATGTAATGTGCGAGTAGAGACTATAAGTTCGTAGTTTTCACTAAGTATAAGTTATATTGCTGCTATTCTATTGCCGTTGTGAGTTGTCCATTACATTACAAAAATGGCTTACTGCTTTGCGTTCGTTTGCAACAACAAGAACGGAGATCGTAAACGTGATGTGCTCTTTCATCACTTACCTCTTAGTAACAAGCCTCTGTTGAAACAATGGCTGACAAAGCTTCGATTACAGAATCCTCCTGTTAGACGTAGTAGCTTGGTCTGCAGTGAAAACTTTGAACCGGACTGTTTACAGCTAGATTTGCAAGCTACGAATGCACCTCAAGCCTGATGATGTCCCAACAATTTTCACTTTCATCTCCAAACAAAATCAACGATCAAAAGGACAGAAACGAAGACACAATGAGGTTACTATTTACTGTCTGTTTCAATCAACCTGTAACTTAGAGCAGACCCTGTTGACGTAGGCCCTCACCGAAGTAATGAAACAACATGCTAAATTTGCTAGAATTCCTGACCCTGATAATGAGTATGAGCACCAACAAGAAATCAACAAAAAAAATTCTCTCGGAACCAAAGCCTGTGAATTTTGTGATGCTTCAACGCAATATCATCTTGAAGGCCTGGATGAAACAAAGGAACAATTTAGTGTGTAAGAGCATCTTCACCAAATTTCGAGGATATGCATTCTAGTTAACTTCAACCAACAAAAATTGCCCCATGGTTTGTAACACCAGTAACTGACAGTTGTCAGTTCACAGAGTCTGATGAAGAGGCACATTCTCCTAATACAGACAATGACGCAGAAGAGAAGTACTGTATCTTTGGCACATCTTGTACGTCACAAGAATCGGATACCCAAAATTTTTGTTAAGGATGACTGAAAATTTATAATAATTGTTTTCAGAAATTTCTTAAGTGAACTGTTCCGAATTTGCCCAACATGTGCCTTTTCGGTAATCAGCCATAAGAATCAAGAAGAGGAACAATGTCAGTAGTAAATGGAGTGGTCAAAAGGGCATAATGCAAAATGGCAATCCCAACCATTTGTTGCTGGTCTACCTGCTGGAAATCTTATAACCGCAGCAGAGGTTTTCTTCTTGGAAGAAACATTCAGCAAATTCCTCAAATTATAAAATTTCAATTTATCTCGGAATCATCATTTTACCAATTGCAAAATGGTACCTGTTTTCTATTATTAATGAAACATGAAAAAGTCACCGGGAATTTTTACTTGAAAACTACAGACACTCCTTTACATCTACTGGGAGATAGACGATCTGACAGCCCTGGATATTGTATATAAAGTCTAGTGGAGCAAGAAACAGGGCTTATTATCAGTTGGTGCAGGTTGGTGAGATGGAAAGAGAGGGGTTTCTACAATCAGTCAATGACCTAGTAACTAGACGATTACTGTAGCTCAAATTGCTACTGACAGAAAACTGCAAATAAAATCTGCCATCAAACCCTGATATAGATCATTAATATGATGTTTGGGACGTCAAAAGGTGTTATCTCAACGTTAACCCAAATGGGTAAGACAAAGGGCTGTTGTAACCTTCTTCCATGGATATTGTCTATGGCAAATTACTTGTGATGTTCATTACAATCGTGTAATGGACAAGCTGAAAATCTAGGAGAGAAATGGATTTCTATTATTTACCATACAATAAATGTCTATCATGGGAGAATGCTACTTCATTTGGAAACTGTGAACACAACGAATTTTTCCTTGAAGAAATCCAACGAAAGCAGTAGTTAAAGAAATGTTCTCCTGCACATGATGCACTTACGTTGGTTGTCCTAAACAAGAAGCTTTTGGAAAGACCTTGACAAGCTAACGGACTTCAGCCACACTGGTAATTTGAAAGTTCAACATGCTCTACTCACAAAATACTGTCTCAAGAGGCAACATTTCAACTACAACGGGATGCTTAGAACAACACAGATGGCTGCAATTGATCATAACCACAACACAGGAAGAAGACAAGCGACTATAGGTAGTGGAGAAATGAGACACAACGTGGTTTCCCAAACCTAAGAAGATCTGGGTTGCAAAGCCCTTCACTGAATCAAAGAGCAGAGCTATGGCTGTCTGCGAGTAATCCTTAATTTACGCATTTTTAAATAAACGACAGCTGAATTCACACTTTCCTCGAAAATTTTAGTGGGACTTTCTCTTTAATCGAGTTATTAGTAATAGTAATTAAGCTATTAAACAATATTAGACTAAGTATCGACTGATGTTTTTCTCTAAGTTCCTCAGATATATATGGGTTGTACTTTCTTAAATGCACATGAAAGAATCCCCGCGGCAATATATGTACATGATATAAAAGAGTTGATCACCAATAAATAACGCAATTAATAATTTTATGCGTATGTTAGTGTTTGCTTGTTTGTGTATACATATTATCTTCTGCAGAATAATTCAATAGCTTGTTTAGGTGGCAGATAGGAAATATAGCTATTAACTGCGCGCAATTCCAACTGAACTATTTAGCATTAGCAATAAAGTAAAGTTTCAAGGAATGGTTTCCTGTCAAACGCTCTGCTACTCTCTCCCTAATATTCCGATCCGGTTACCAATAATTTCTTGTGAATTTCCGGTCTTTCGTTGGCTGAGATTTTTGCACCAACCCAAGCGCTGTATTCACGGTCCTTTGCATCATACACTCGGATTCCTTCTTCTTCTCTCCTCGTCAATGTTTTTAGGTCGGCAACTAACCTCTCTGGAAACCACGGCAGCTTTGTGCCGCCGCCGGACAAAACGATGTGCGAGTAAAACAGTTTTCGTAACTCTCGACTCAATTTTTGAAGATCATAGTATATATATATATATATATATATATATATATATATATATATATTACGTATGATAAAAGTTACCATAAATTTGTATTTCTTACATAGTCTTTGACAACTTTGCAAGTAACCGAAATTGAATCAATTTCTTCTGAAAAGCGCACGTCTTCGTTGTAGTTGCAACTCACGCATACTACTTTCTTTTATCTTCTAAAATTCGTTGATGTTAGATTTCAGCTTATATTAGCCGCTTTCGACTTAATCTGATAGTAAACGCATGGTCAAATCTCCACTGCAATAGTTTAGTATCGTGTTCGGTATTGGACAACGTCGACCCTTTTCGATCACTGCTATTGTAGTAACAAGGTGTCCGCAGTCCACAACCATGCTGGTGTTTTGATGATACGTGAATAGAGAAAGAGCCGATTCGTTGCCGATACACAATCCTGGCGCACCGTATTTTGCGAATATAATTTGTGCAATCG
>NC_085087.1:3687497-3737497 GCF_963422355.1 Corticium candelabrum | reverse complement strand
TAACAGTATACATACCGTAAGCACCCGACGTTGTCAAGTTTTCTGCCGGCTGAGAAAAATCACCATGCGCCGTGTTTGCCTTCATACGGTATCTGCAGTAGAGAATACAAACAATGGCAAGCAAAATTCCCACAGTCGATCCACCTACAGCTCCACCAATGACAGTTGCACTGGAACCTAAAAATATGAGCAACATTACATGTAACTGACATTTTTACAATAACATCCTGGAGCTAGCAACTAGCCAGAAATGTTTTGTTTGCTTGTTTTCGGTATACGCATCATAACACATTTCTTGTCTGATCTACATCAACTCTGGATTCAGTTCAAAAAGTACGTACGTATATATACGTACAACAGAAGGTCAATGAAAGAGTACTGCATATTATATACACACACACACGCATATATATATATATATATATATGATGGCATGTCCACTGATAACAGTGATGACTCATATATATATATATATATATCTTTAACACCAACATCTAGCCATCTCTTCCCAACTTAAGCCTTAAGCTGAACTTACAATATGGGAACGCTTGAGGGTCGCGTCGCGTCGCGTGCGTCCTGTCACGTTGTCTTGCGTGGGAGTTGCACGTATCGTGTCACACGCGTCGTACCATTCACAATACAATTTCAGCGCGCCGCAGACGTCGCTGCCTGAATTATTGAACTGACCACTCGCGCTTCGATTTTCTACTAGCACAACACTGCCGGAACCCCAACTTGCTCAAAATCAATTTCTGCGCTTTCTCCCTTGCACGCAGGTCTTTTTACATCTTGATGTTGATCATCCACAAGCAAGGACAGCTCCCTACACAATCTATAGACCGCTCAACGTCGAGTACAGCGCCGAAATCAATAATCATTGCTCACGAAATCCACACGTGCATCTATAGTTGGCTGTGATTGGTCGAGATCAAGGTGCTACTTCCGACGCGACGTGGACAGCTTCCGGTCGACATTCAAATAGAACTTGGTTCTATTTCTACGCGTCGCGTCGCGAACGTAGCGTCGGCCATTTACAGTTTGAATTTGTACTACGCGACGTGACGCGACGCGACGCTCAAGCGTTTGAATATTGTAAATCCAGTTTAAGTCTTACATCATAGTGTCACTTATAGAAGATAAACCTCCCCATGTATATACATATATACATATATATATATATATATGTGTGTGTGTGTGTGTGTGTGTGTGTGTGTGTGTGTGTGTGTGTGTGTGTGTGTGTGTGTGTGTGTGTGTGTGTGTGTGTATGTATACAGTGCCTAAACTAGCAGAATATTGTTGTGCTGTACTTCGACAAGCTTATCGTTGTTGCTGTGTGAAGATCATGTTTGTCGACAAATCTTACTGGATAATGAAAATGTCTCATTCGGATAAACAGACACTAGACCACTATCTACAAAACGAGTTCGTCAATCTCTGTTTTGCAACACGTGATCCGGAGGCAGTGTATAGAACCCATGCACTTGTTAATATTTGCACCTCTATAATACTTTGTCATCGAAATGAGACGCACGTTTTTACTTGAAGAAGCAAACTGACAAACAAACGAAATAGTTTGATGTAATGATGCATACCTGAGCTTGACTTCTTCTTAGTTACAGCTACTGTTCCCTCTGATGGTGCCCCTGTGTTCTGACCATTGTTAGCACTAACTTCTATTCTGTATGTTGTACTTCCTGAAAGACCAGTTACAGTAACTGCTGTCTGAGATCCATCAATTTCAACTGATTTCTCCGCAGTCGTGCTGCCTTGACGATATACTTTAACAACATAGCGTTTGATTGTAAAGCCTGCACCGCCTGCATCTGGTGCATTCCAAGTGATATGAATGTCAGAAGATGAGATTACTGTAGCTTGCACATTTTCCACTTGACTCACCTCACCTAATGACACATTACTGGATTTAGAGAAAAAGACAAACACCACAGTCGTATCTAAAATACCTTGACGTAAAGTAGTTGCAGTACAGGCCCGTAGGAAGCAAATAAAAAGTGGTACGGCCTAACGCACGCTAAAGGGCGTGGCTTTTAATTTAGTGCGCGTTAAAGCAAGAGACCAATGCTCCAATTAATGTCTGTCAGTCTGGTTTCAAATTGAATGCCTCCTTATATGTGTTTGTTTTTCCTCTTCTCTCTCTTTCGCTCGCGCAGAGAAGGGTCTGGCTAGGCGAGGCTACAAAAAGTGGTGCGGCCATGGCCGCACCAGCCGCACCGGCTCCTACGGCCCTGCGGTGTAAACAAATATGATCTCCTTCCATTGCCATTATCACTCCTTGCAAACACACGAATTGAGTATGTTGTATTTGATGGCAAATTTGGGACATCTTTTTCTGTTTCACTTCCCATAACCATTACTAGTTGAAATGCCATCAATGATCCTTGCATCCTATACTCAATATAATAATGACGTACTTTCAAATCATTACCATTATCAGATACAAAAGGAGGATTCCATTTTACTAGAAGAGATGTCCGTGATGTTTGCACACTGATATTTGTAGGAGGTCCTGGGAAACAAATGGAACAACAATAACGTTGACAAGCACAATTACAGGAAAAATTACTTTGCACATACCTATTAGTGTGGTCACCACATCTGTTGAACAGTTTCCATTTCCGATACTATTGACAGCATAAACATAAAATACATAAGCAGTTCCCTCTTCCAGTGCATTTCCTACTGCTCTTCTAGGATATAATTGACATACTGAACTAGTTAAGCAACTAGCATCCCTTCCCTCGGTGTAACCATAGCAGTATTCGACAACTGCTTCACCACCATCATCAACAGGAGGATTCCAAAAACAGTTGTAACCAAAAGCAATTCTATAACATTTGAGTTCTGTAGGAGCTAGTGAAACAGCTGTGACACAGCAGAACACACAAAATAAGACTCGTTCATGTGCTACATATCGACGTCTTACATTTGGCACATAAAGTAAACCCTTGCATTGTATGTCCTATTGTGTTATCATATAGTGCAATGATCACTCGTTTATCATCTGCTCTTGCAACCATGATACTTAGTAATTCTCCATATTTGCCACTGACTTGATTTGATATAGTCATGCCATTTTGCCATTTCCACATTACAGTTGATGTAGGATTGCCAGGATCTACAACAATCTGACTTGCATTCAGAACAACAGATGCACTTGCACCTACAAATGCAAATTTTGTACACCCAACCGTGACCTCAGATGCATTCCGTCTTGAACCATCTAAACAACACAAACACGTTACCAATAGAAATTATCTGATCAGCACTTATCTTTCTACATTTGACATTGAGCAGCTTTGTACTGCTGGATGTTGTCTTAGGTGTAAAGTCTGTTCCAATGCAGACAAACGCTAAATTGTTAATTGTTCTGCTGGTTATTAGCTGCACCATGTACTGAACACCGGTATTGTTATATGTAGCATTAACGTTACTAAGACCGTTGACTGGTGTTGTTCTGGGACCTAAGTTCGTTGTAGTGGGCGTACCACCAGCGTGCGTTATGACAATCTCTCTTGTAGCGAAGACCGTGCCGAAAGTACACGTCAACGTTAGCATCACGTTTTCTCGTAAATCTTGAACATCGCTGGGAACTGTGTCTAGCCGAGGAAGCGTTTGGCCTTCAACAGAAGGCCACAACAGCAGGAAATACGGTAATCCTATAAATTGGAATTCCCAGTACAGTTACATTGCATTGAATTGTAGACAAACATGAGATAATACACCTATTAGCCATATTGGTAAAACCTTCATTCTCTGACCACACCTTCAGTCTCTGTAACCCGGATAAAGATAACGCGCACTACTCAGATCTGAATCGAGAGTGACATGTAAATTTATAGATAGTCTGTGCTACTGTTTAGCCAGTGTAGGAGTTCGAAAAGTGTTGTAATTGTCAATTGTAGGTCTATAACTTGCACGAGAAGCAACGTACATTGGATCTAGGTCTACGCGTCTAGCAGTTAATTGTATAGGTTTAGTAAGACTTTGTAGATTGGGGAACCACCGGCGTAGTTAGATAACTAGCTATTCTGGCACCTCTTCCTTTAGATATTCAGTGATACGTCGTGGGCACTCAATCCTGAGTTGATATAGAATTAGGGGTCTGTCATTAATTAATAATTGTCCGGAGGCCTGGCAAAATTAGCCGAGGTCAGCATAGTTTGATTTGTGACCCCTAAAAAGTTGACTGTTAAATACTTCTGACTCAAATCTCAGTCGGGTAGCATAATTTAGACGACCCCATATATGTTCATATATAAATATATATATATATATATATATATATATATATATATATATATATATATATATATATATATATATATATATATATATATATATATATATATATATGTATATATATATACATTGGCAGTATAATTCAAGACTGATTAGTGACTATCTGCCTAATTATTATGACTTAGACTCTTTGTGCTTCCGTCCTTAGGGCGAATATGTGTTATCTGTGTTATCTGTATTATATACAGATATATATATATATATTTATTTAAAAAATGTATGTATTTATATGTATGTATGTATAATCACAGAGGTATGTACTATAAAAAGGAGTCTGTTTCAGGGCTCAAGTGTAGCCTGGGAATGATTTCTAAAGTTGGTAATTTTTATTCAACCTGCTGACAAAACAAGTAAAGCAGGAATTGCTTTCATTAAGCAATGCATGCAAGTGTGCAAAGAGCTTTGAAATATGCTGTTCTTGCATACAATTAACGTATACAGATAAACAACCTTGAAAAAATTATGACTTTCAACATAAGGTAACCGAAATGCATAGTGACCCTTGCAAATCACTGAATGTCAAACTGATAACTCCACAGCAAATTTTCTAGCTCCTCCGGACACTTAATAACGACCGGCCCCTTTGTTGAAATTACTGTCCTTGACAATCTACCAGATGCAAATAAAATATAACAATAAAAGACTTATACCAATATTCGAAAATTGCACTTTGTCAGACGCTGAATCAAATCAATTTTTTGTTTAACGATGAGCTAATTAAATAAACAATGTATATGCGACAGTTGTTTTTACCATTTTAGTTGTCAATGTAATAAGGCTAGTCTTTCCAATTTCTAATACGCGTACACACTGCATGCACTGTACGTATTATTTAGGTAAGAGACGTTGGTGTATTCCATACTGCTATTGATGATTGCCTATTTTTTATTTGCAGTCCAACGCCTCATCATCAAATGAACTAAAATTACACTATTTAACGCGAGTTAAACGCCCACTCATACTAGCGCACGTTATGCCAAACTAACAATAGTTGCAGCCTACGCGTCTGGGCGACGAACGTCTCAAACTAAAAGCATTTTTACCGTTCCATACTCGCACGTTTTTTGCTAGTTTGCTGCAGACCTTGTGGTCGTCATACCTTAGGCTTCGGACGTTGTTAGGTTTTCTGCCTGCTGAGAACGGTCACCATTATTTTTGTTTGTTTTATGCGGTATCTGCAGTACGGAATAATACCAACAAACAAAAAAAAACCTACAATCAATCCAGCAACGGCTCCACCAATTACAGCGAAACTGGATCCTAAACACAGATCAGAAATTCGTTACATTTACAACAACATACTGCAACAGGAGCACTTGGACAATTATATGCATAAAACAATAAAGATCGTGGCTCATTCGTATGATCTAGTAAGTACAGCTTAAACTTTTGTTTCACTTGTTATAGTGTATTTTAAATTGTTACTGCCACGCGTTCAAATTAACTAATAACAAGATGACATTGTATTTCTGTCTTTTTCTTGACCAAACTCTGTTCTTTTTCTGGTGACAGCATGTATAGTCAAACAAACAAAAGAACAACTCTTGCCTATAGGAATATTCATGCCTAAAGAATTTGCTGCTGGTTTACACAAAATAGGACAGTTGTAAGAACGCTCTTTATCCACAAAGTTGTATTTGGGTGCGAAACAACGCTGGGAGTTATAAAACATAGAAGTAGGAACCAGGAGAACTGGGGCCACGTTCCTTCTCAACTCTTCCAGCTGTCAAGTGACCTGCTAATATATAAAAATGACATGCAGACGTAGAATCATGGCATACTGCACTAACACTACAGAGGCGGCTAAGCGACTCACAAATTAGAAGGAGGAGCATCAAAGGACATCAGAGTAGATGAACTACAATGGTATGATCTGATACAGAGTCTCTAAAATTATAAATATAGTATGCCTAATAGAAACAGTGCAAAATGTTTTGAAAACATAATGTCCATTTAGTCTTTAGTAAAGAACTCTCACCAATGAATAGGAAATCTTGGCCGATTTGGACAATCATATCTGATCACGTGTAATGATTTGCATACTGAGGTATTTAGCCCAACCCACTGGTCTCAGATAAGAATTCAAATGCAGGCGTGCAAACAAACGGTGCAAAGCTGTGTAACTCGTCTCCAGACTTGCGTACTACTTACCGGTAAGTCGCTTCGTCCGGCAAACAGACGCGTTGTCATGAACAATGCACGTTTCCCTTCGCAATGGAGCGCAAAATTTCTGTGAAGACGACACTAACAGCAACAACATCGCTCAGCCAACCACAACGAAAATTCAAGCTGTCGAACCACAAAACCACTATGCAAAAACACTGTCGAACAAGCAAAACGTTACAAGTCAGGTTTTATGCAGCTATACATGTGTATACCGCATGGTGCCTGAATGTTACCAACAATTTCGCTCTAGACGCCTGGTTGTTGGTGGGAAACATGCACGTGCAAATGTAGATTAGGCGTTGTTTCTAAGTGTAAAAACCATTATGCAAAGAAATGATTAGAAATCATGTACAGGAATGGACGAGCAGCTAGCAAAAAGGTGAAGCCTTATGATGACATCCTATTGGTCGGTAATCATTAATTAAATGACACAACGTCTCGTTTTCGTACAGTCGTCGCCATGTATTGACAATTACTTTGGATATAGCTCGAGCATGTATGAAACGATTTGCTAGTTGTAGCGGTAGTTGTACTTGTGGTCTTGAACTGCATAGTTAGCGGAGAAGCCAAATGGGAGGTTGCCAGTCTCTTAAGATTTCCTATTGGAAACAGGAATCTTCAAAGAAATGTCAACGTAGACTTCATAGATATCAAGACGTCTGCTCACGTATGTTCAGACCATTTCTGACGTGATTTTTGGTATTCACACTTGAAAGGGACTGATGGCAAGCTAAGGCGATGTACTCTGCCTCTGAGACACTCAAGAAAATGCTACAAGAGATCCGAGACGCAATTAGAGGTAAACAACTGTTATTGCTACAAGTACCAATTTCCTATTGACAACATATGATCTGTAAAGACAACTAAACAGACCATGACAGATCAACGATAACCCAAACCAAATGATTCTATTGGAAATTGTAGTACAGACACCAGCTTTATTCAAAATGGCAACCATCATTGCCACATGAAGTCCTATCGGAGCCCAGTTATGCGTCTACATGCTCATCACTTCCATCTTCTATCACATTCCACAATGGCGGATCTAGAGGGGTACCAAGGGTTCCGTGGAACCCCCTAAAATTTTATGTGACGTCATCACGCGGCGATGACCGCTTAGCAGCAGTCGGACAGTACGAGTGAGTCGTGCGGTACTCCTATTCTTTTGTAGCCTGCTAAACGCGAACATCGGACGCAATGCGCCAATTCAGCACATGGAAGAACGTGCTGAACGGTTTGACATCGTCAGTTGACATATCTTTGTTTGGCTGCCCTATCTAGAAAGTCGTCGCTTGAAAGAACTAGCCCTTTCAGACTTCAAGTTGCCAAGACATTCAAAAAACCTTACGAAGACTTCTTTCTATAAATCGAGGCATTTCAGGCTTGCAGCCAGGAAAAAAGGTGTGGCGGATGCGGCTCTGTGTGGATCGCGCCACCACTTCTTCCGGGACTTAAAGGCTAAAAGTGCAAGTTAAAATCAAACCGTTGCTTTCTAATTGGCCCAGCTCGAACACCACCATTTCGTTACTTCCATGCAATGATAATGTTTCAAAGTAGTTATTTTCCATCTCATAAAAATATATTTGATGGTCACAACATCACAAATTCATGACACCATATATGTCAATCTATAGAAGTTTTTTTCGAAAGAAAAGAAAGAGCGGTAACATTTGCCTGTCCAGCGAAAGGCTTGCAAAATCAATTCAAATTGTCCGGTACTGTATATTCATTAATTAAGACATACTTCCGTTCTATGTTATAGGTGGTTAAATAGTTAATTTATATCTGAAGGCGTGGCTGATCCTAACTTTTGTGACGTCACGGAACCCCATTCAATAATCCTGACTCCGCCCCTGCTCATACAACGGTAAGAGCCTGACATTCAGATGGCAAGCTAGCGCGGAATGCGAATGCCGTACGCGCGTTCAAATCAAGGTGACGTACGTTGTACATGTATTGGTGGTAAGAGCTGACCCTACTTTATCGGTCCGTGGACTCTAGACCCAGGAAGTTTCTTACGGTTAGCGCAGTTACATAAGACTCACAGGCTAAAGGTTACGTGAATACGTGATGACGATAAAGAGATCTTAACCCTCTAGACTAGACGACCAGACTCACCAGACCCAACAGTTTATGAATCACGAGGTGAAACTTACATGATGCACTAGGAATCTCTGCACCAATACAATGTAGATTCGTTACCTTGACTATTTCACGCATTCCGCGCTATCTTAATTGCCATCTGAATCATTGGACTTACCCGTGTATAAAGGAATGACTGTTACTTTTCGATCTCCTCAGCCTCTGTGCCCTTCTAGTGAACTACTACGGCGTTACAGAACAATGCGCATGCAACCGTATGACATCTGAGCTTCACAGCGTGTCGAGTGACATAATAGCTAGCGATTACCCGAGGCAGGCGCGTACTACGCGTGCTATTTAGACGACAACAGGCGTTAGTCATTCCTTTTTCGTTCCCAATTATCTGCCGAATAACAGACCCTCTTTCGTGTGCGGGCACTGCCCCCTCTCCGCTGCTTGCGCGCGTTAATAGTGGTTGTGCAAGAGACTAGGCTATAGCTAGCGTGATTGCCACTTACATCAAGATTTCTGACTGCTTCTGCTTTTAGCCATTTCCTGAGGAAACAGGCCTAGTTGCAATCATGGTTGCACTGCAGTCATTGGAGAAGAATGTGAAGGAGGTCGTTGAAAGAGTTTGCAATATTGAAAAACTCCTAAAGGATGCCAACTCAAAAGTCAGTTTCTGTTGTATTTTTTAATAGCCAGGCAATTTGTCTTACATTGTGGCTACCCGCACTGAGTTGTTATGGTTTGGCCTATTAGTGGTGTATGATAATATGTGAGTCTCAAAACACTCTTCTTCTCGTCTTGTCCAGTGACTGCTCTAAAACAATGTAAAGTTGATCAGATTCTTGTGAACGATGTAAAACTAGAAGCATCACTGTATCGATCATTCTTCCCTAGTATGTAATCAAAATAACCACAAACGACCACCTTTGTTGGCAGTAGTATTCACATTTGTTTTTTAGTTGGAACGTACAGTGGAATGTATACTTTACAGCCAATTTTCTAGGTGGTCTGGTCATCTGTGGTTGTCTTGATGAAAAATAGTAAGACAACGCTTTACAGTAATTCTAGTAGGTTTGCCTCCAATATGTCTTTTTTGAACATTTACCTTACCCTATTCTCGAGCTGCTATGAATTGCAAGGTGAGGGAGGAGCTAGGTTGTATGTAAAGTTTCAATTTGCTTTTTCTAAAACATCACATATTTGAAGACTGGTCAAACAACATGCAGCATCGATGTACATCTTACTGTCTTCCAAAGCAATTGTACGTACTCGTTTAGTACAATAACTTGTGCAAATTGCGTGTTTGAATGAAATTTGTGTTGTGCGAGTCAGCAAGACGTGTACTTACACGGCAATTTTGAGGTGTATGGTAAATGCATGCAAGCATTTTATTGCCCACACTTTAGAATTCTTTAACTGTTTTGTTTGAACCTTTTTTGGGTGTGGCCATGTATCTGAGCATCCAGAAACAACTCTTACAAACCTGTGTCTTTATTTGGAGTAGGCTGACAGTTATTGTCTATGTATCCTCTTCTTTCTTGAATATTGTAGAGACTATATGACTGCATGTTGGGTTCTATTACAATACTTGAAATCTGTGATTTTTACTAGTTGTATAAACTCGCAAATTTCTCTATGTAGTCTCTTGCTACCCATACTCCAACTGCTGGTGAACAAGTAACACCTCAACAGTATGCCAGTTTGAAGAAGGCAGTGCTTTCTGATAAAACAGCTTGTACGTTAGAGGAACCAGCTGAAGTCGGGGCGGAGGAACCAGCTGGGCTTAAGGCTTCCTGACATTGTGTTTGAGCCTGCCGTCTTGGGAGCCTCTACTTGCAAAGGTTCACGTGACGGATCAAAACAGCCACTAGGTCCAATAATACTAGAAGCCATTCGAAGTATGACAACACGCAAACTGTAGAATAAATTGTGTCCGTGAGCATGATTACTGTTGCATTTGTAGCCCTAGGTCACTGCTTCAAACTTACCTCTGTCAAAAGAAGAGAATCTCAAAGAGTCTTGGCAAAAGATGGCTAAGGCCATCACTGAATAATGCCTTGCAAGTGGAAAGAAGAACGTTGAATAGTCAGTTACTTTTTGTAGATCTGGCACTGTTCCGTTCAATAGTGAAGTATGAGTAAAAACCATTCAAACCTGTCGTCACAATACGCATGCGTGTATTTCCTCGACGTCAAGTCACAGCGAATTCACAGCGATCACATAGCGAGATTTATAGGAAATTCGTTGTGACACGAGAGCGAAAACATCGCGACACAGATGTGAGTTATCTGTGAATTCGCAGCAAAAATTTAATAAATTCACAAAAAAATTTACAATAAATACATTGCAAAATTAGTGACCAGATTGCTCGAGGAAGCAGTTGCTCTTGTCACTCGATTCAATGTTGCAGTCTCCACTGTCTCTGATCCTACATCACCAGCAGGATCTAACTTGGAAGATTCGGTGGACTCGTTTAATTGACACTAGTATTATGAATTAGGTAGAGTGAATTATTGCATGTTGTGAACAAAATACAAGTGTAGTGAAAGTGTTACCTTAGTTACTTTCTTGGCTTTTCTAGGTCGGGTGTACTTCTTATAGAACTTACGATGGTGGTATCCTTTGAGTCCAGACTCCCAGTGTCTGCTAAGAAGGCGCCAGACGTCATCTTGTCGTGTCTCCGCTACTTTCTGGAAGGTCTTCCAACTAACATCGGTAAAAGATGTCAAGTTTCCAGTGTTGTCTGTGCAATGGCAAAGACACTGGCTCCAGTCTGGGTGAAAAACCTTTGCGGCATGGTATTCAATCATTTCGTCATCAGGTAATTCTCTAACCGTCGACATTATATAAATAATAAAGATCACTTTGCGGAATATCGATTGAGCTTTAAACGGTCAGAACATAACACAACTAGAATAATATGCATACAGCCTACGCCACATTAGATAGCTACTCGTTGCGGTATCACCTAGTGTAACTATAGCAGCATTACATCACCTAGATCCTTGTTCCTTATAGCGTTACATCAGTCTAGATACTAGGCTCGAGTGTCCAGTCGGTCATCTCCCCCCGCGGCGGAGAAAGACTGGCTGGAGACATTCGCCACTCAAAGGAAACTGCTGCCTCTCTATCCTCCAATCAGGATTTTACACGTTTGGTTAGTGTTTGTGCATGCACGTGTATTTAATGACTGTTGATAGCAATGCCCGTCGCTATTGGCTCTTTACTAATGGCTTTGTAACGGAGTAGTCAATCGCTTTTACCGTCTGATATCACATTTCGTTTGCATGTGAGCTACACCTGCATGTCGTCTTCTCGTTTGGCTTCCGTTTCGTATTTGGAGGAATAGGCAGCGCATGCAAAACAACTTCTACTAGCTTAGGGTGTCGTACGTTGCATGCATTGAACGAGTAGACCATCTACAAAGCGTGGTATTTGCACTCAATGCAGGGCGACGTGCAGAGCTATAATTTGCGTACATTGCGGTCGACCTTTGATTGGCTTCTGTGGAAAACTTTGAGTCTAGCGCTCTTAGAACGAGAGACAGACAACGAGAAGAGCTGGAGAGAGTCGACCTGTTGTTTGTAGACTTGGATGGCACGTGTCGAAACTACACGCACTTGCGTCAGAGTGAAGTTACATTAGCAAAGAGCCAATAGAGACGTGCATCCCTATCGAGGATGCACAAACATTGAACGGCACTCTGATTGGAGGATAGAGTGTCGGCGGTTTGTTTGAGTGGCGAATCTCTCCAGCCAGTCTTTCTCCGCCACGGGTGCATACCGGCTGGACACTCGAGCCTATCTAGATCCTTGTTATTCTTTCAATGTCCGCCTCCTTGTAGACATCCTTTTACGTGATAGTCCGTTCCTAGAAACAAGAAACATCCGTGTTTGTTCTATCTAGATCCGGTGAGGATATGCTACTAGAGTATGTACAAATATACCGTGTACAAAGTTTAGAAGCAAAACGAAGGTGTGTTCGCAATAGAGCAGCCTTGACTCTATGACACTGGAAGATAAAGGTGAAAATATGGTACATGTAAATCTAGATAGCTAACAGAGTCGTTTGACTAGCCATGAACGTAGGTGTAAATACAGCTGAGTGTTTAAAAGACTTCGCAAACGAGGATATAAGGCTACTTGGCACTAGTGTAAACGCACTAGAAGTCTTTGCTGACGGCGGCAAGAAAAACAGCATTGCCTCTAACGCACGTTAGTGCAGAGACTCGAGCGCAATCTGTTTGTGTTTGTCCAGTCTCTCATTATGTTTTGAATATCTGCTGTCTAAATACTCATACATTTCTTCTTCAAGCTAATGTTATGCTTATAAATGCTAGATAACAGAGTCTGCCCTCGAAGGACAGAGCGTACTCGCTGCCAGAACCAGAGATAGGCAAATGCAACCGAACGGACAACATTCGCGAAGGGAACAAGTAAAGAAATGCTTTAAATGGATTCCTCTGATGTTTCGTATAAAGAAATGTGTGTCTTTACGAGGGTGGAATGGAACTTCGTCTTCTTGGGACCTGGCTCACGGACTATAACATAAGTCCATTTTCTAATATTTCAAAAAACTGTAAACTAATGGAATGGGCGCTAAACCGGTATGGTAAGTTTTCATCATTAAGTCGAACATTCAATCAGTGTCATTATAAAATGTTGCAATGAAGGCAGGCTGGACCAAGCGTACAAGCAACAGACATAGCGAAGATGCTGAACAGAGTCATCCGAATTTGAAAAGATGGTGGTTCAGTGTAAAACTTCCCCATGCTGTCATCACTCTCAAACCAAAATTTAGTGAACCCTTGTCTGTCAACTGATTCTTTCAAAAGACGATTTTTCTGCTTCGATAGCTGACATTCTGCCTGAAGGCAGTCATTATCTCTCATACTCACATCAGTCATCGTTGAAGTTAAGGAGCTCAAGTTACTTCAAAACTGGAATTATTTCTTTAGTTACGTGGTGTACTTGTGACAGACTACTGACATTATCTAGAGTCCCTTGCATTTGGTCTTTCTCCTTCTGGGCGGGGGGGGGGGGGGGAAAGAGGGAACAACCGGCTGAACACTCGAGCCTAGCTGAAACGCTTTTTCTGTTGGAAATGTTAACTCAGGCCTTCGTTTCTTAGGTGCCTGGACTCGCTGGTACCTCGCAATGTCACGTTGACCTCTTCTTATTAGAGAGCTGGCTACTTACGCAAACAAAGACGGAACGTAGACGGGAAAAGTGAAATCATTGCTCTTTTGGCACTGATAGAATGGTCGCTGCATACTTCCAAGCTTTTCTATTGACAGCGGCAATCCATCTTGGTTTCTTCTCTTGCAGTCCTTTGGGAAGCGATAAAACTAAACTCAACAACCTTTTTAATAGTGTCCTGTATTAACGATATTACAAAATTTTTACCCCTAATTACTAGTTATCGTATGTTCACGTCGAGGATATCGTTGTTATTACCTGAGGGGAGTGGAAGCTAATTCCGAGATAATTACAGAGGCGAAGCCGAGGTATTTATCGAGGTATTAGCTGCTACTCTAGCGAGGCGCAATAGCAATGATATCCTAGACGTGCCCATACAATAAGTGATGTGTATCATGCAAGGCCATTGGTTGGTTTGAATTCCCGTTTATTTTGAGCGTTCAAAGTAGAGTTGTGGGTACGTAAATCTTACTTCTTATTTGGCGTTCAACGGTGATGGTTGACTCAACCTGCATATACCAGTTTTATCATTAACCGTTTACTGCAAGTTAGACTGTATTTGTTTTGTCAGTAACCGTTTACTGTAAGTATTTAGATGTAGTCTAACTGCCTTTACAGTTTAGAAGGTCATTAGAGGCATATCAAATCATCTGCGTGTTACTGAAACCAGCTTTGTTGTGCTGTTGATCATAGCAACGGAAGGGTATACGCGTTTTCCTTGACAGCGGAAGGGTATCAGCGCATTCCAGGGTACAAGCGATTTGTACCCGCTTTATAGACCAATCATGGTTGTCAAAAACCACGTGACATGATACAATCAATATCAGCCAGTCAACGATATCACGATATATTGAACATTTTGCAACACTAATTTGCAAATCAGTATCTTCACAATAACTCTATTAATCTTGCAAAATGCTTATCTCACATAAATTACTGTTACCTACACTTGGGCTAGAGGTTTGTGCATGAACAAAAGCACTGCTAACATTCGCTTAAACTCCACCATTTCCACGCTTCGTAATGGTAGCATGTTCTTAGCCATACAGTACGCAACAGCATACGTCAGCTCTTTCTACCTGGGGGAAGAAAGGCTGTACTTGCTAGTGGCTGCAAACTTGTCATATATCTTTGGCTAGACCATCGACGTGACATTTCTTTTCGAAGGCCTTTTCCCTTCCTTCATCTTCCTGTAGTCAGCCGGATTGTGGTAACGTAAATGTTCTATTATGCTGCTCTTAGTGCTGCTCTTGGAAGAGACTTTCCTATTGTATAACTTTGTCAGTCGTTTTGGGCTTGTTGTCTTCGTTGCTCTCCAACTCAAAGTATATACTGCCAGACTAGCAACGTCACGTTTGCATTTGCAACAAGATCTGAGGATATGACGCTGGCGTTGATACAGAGCATCTAAAATTTGACGACGATCACGTGAGACACTCGGATACCCATACAAACTTAGCACGATCTAAGAACGCGTTGCACTTGCGAATCGACTGAGCCCTCGAAATGTCGTCAGAAGGCGATATATCGTAATATCGTCCAACACTGAATTACATAGTAGTACACCCAACAGCATAGCAGTTCTTGATCATTTCTAACGAACAACGGAACGGGCACCGCACGCTAAAATATCGGAAAAGATACAAAGACGCAACTAACTTGCCACTCAAAATGGCGGCGGCAGCTGATATTACTTAATCTAGTGACGCCATGTGCACAACTTCTATACAGGACTGTATTGCAATTGAGTAGTTTGTATGTACGACCGCCTTAAATTGGCGTTGATTCGAGCCAATCACAGACATGATGGTTTATAATGTCACAATGCAGGTGAATATGTAATAGCTCTACGGCTCTCCAAGTTGCTGCGCGTCATCCTCACGGGACTACTAAGAGAATGTGCAAACAAACTCGAGCTATTAGAGATGACTTGAGGACTGCGGCCAAAATGCAAGAAAACACTCCGCTTTTACAAAGAAATGACGTTGGTTATTGCTGTACTTGCATGTACGTGTATTTTCTCCACGATATGCGGGTCCAAGTAGGCGGCTGTGAAGGAACTAATATAATTACATAATTTGAAACGGGCAAATTGTCAGGTAAATTTCTTTGCTAAAGCTATCGATCGAGGTCAATATATACCGCAAAGTTGCTTGCGTTTTGCTTTGGGGAGATGTACTGTAGCATAGATACTCCAATTTCTTCTACGCAAAACGTTTGACAAATCACTAGCTGTGTTCGTTTCTGTTTTCACTGAGGCCCGCTTCAAGTTGAGCAGGGGCGTAGCGTGACATGAGCCAGACCGGGCTATAGTTCCCATCATTTCTAGGCGTGGTCATATAAAAATTATGGACTCTAAATACGTGTGAGAACCATGCAAAGTTGTATATATACACCACCCTCTGGATAATCCACTGATTCTACCGTGCATTCAACTAATAGTCAATAAAAAATGAACGTGTCTATAAAAGTAGGCGTGCCTCGTAGCATCATGAAGTTTACCTCCATTTTTAACAATCACGCTACGTTGCTGCTCCAACAATGTTTTCCATTTTACTAGTAACTGTTTGTTACAACAACTCTGTCGAAAATCTTTAATTCATCTTTCAGTAACGTCAGCACGATCTTCGACAGACAACACGTAAACTCCGTATTCCGGATAAGCGACGCAGTTGCACTGCAGACATTGCTAGCTATCGCAATTGCTACAAAAATTGACACAAAAATATGTACACGAATATTATGATCATTATACTAGTTAAAGTGAAAAGAATTGTTGGAGCGACCCGAAGCGACAACAGACATGAAACACATTGACTGGTCATCGCAGAGAACATGAGCGTCTAGACCTTTAGGTATACCTCAACTCTGTTATTGAATGTCAAAGAGAATTTCGATTCGTACTATGTACACAAATAAAAGACAGACAGCGCGCGCGCGCACACACACACACACACACACACACACACACACACACACACACACACACACACACACACACACACACAAACGCACACGCACACAAGCACACACACACGCACGCACACACACACACACACACACACACCACACACGCACGCACACACACACACACACACACACACACACACACACACACACACACACACACACACACGCACACACGCACACACAAGTCGATGCTGAAAGGAGCTAGCGGTTTTCATTGCGTTATTTAAAAAATGGTGACCGCGACATATCCGCGAAATTTGCAATATAAATTACAATATTGAAACTATTTTTAATACAAACACACAATAATGTAAACCAGCTTCTAAAGCAGCCAGTCGTTTTTCAAGATATTCAGTGACACTTCAATACAGGCGCGGATCTACCATAAGGCCCGAGGTGCCCGGGCACCAAGGTCCCTAGGGGGTGTGTCACCCATTTCCCGGACGTTCTTCCCGGATGTTTGGCGGCGATGTCTAAGCGGCAGTCAAGTTTAGAGCTCTTCGGGTTTAAAGTACCTCGGTTGGAGGTTCAAAACACAAGTAACGACACTTTACCAGATACTGAAGTTGAAGGCCCGACAAGGAGAACTGCAGCACCATCGCATGCTCCTCTGGATGGTCTGGATGCAGTCGATCCGCCATATGATCTTGGGCTTATAGGATATTTAATATTAGCAACAATATCAAGTTCAAATTTCTCATTAATATTAAATTGGGGAGGTTCAAATATCTAATTAATATTAACTTGGGCACTAAACGAAATTGAATGCTGGATCCGCGCCTGCAATAGGTGCCCACATGCAATCCCGAGGTATCTAGAAATCAATTGACTGTTTCACTATCTCCAACATGCAAGAATACACTCTACAAAATTTGCTGTCACTAAACGCAAGACGGAGATGTTGTTGAGTAAGCAGGATTTGACGTCATGGGCGACGAACTTCTCAAACTGCTGGCATTTCCCACTGTTGCATACGCGTACGTTTCTTGCTGGTTTACTGTAGACCTTGTAGTCGCCATACCGTAGGCGTGGGACGTTGTTAATTTTTCTATCGGCTGAGAACGATTATCAGTGTTTGTATTTGTCTTTATGCGGTGTCTGCAGTACAGAATAATACCAACAAATAGAACAGTGGCGACCATCGATCCAGCAACGGCTCCACCAATTTCAGCTGCATTAGAACCTAAATACATGGAGATCGAAAATTTGTTACATTTACAACAACATACTGCAACTAGCAGGGCAAATATTTTCGTGCACTTTCTGTTAATAAAGCATAAAACAATAAGACACGTGGCTGCATAATTCGTACTCTTGTTAGTATGTATCACAGTTTAACCTTCACTTCTTAGCTTGAATACTCTAAATTATCACTGCTACGTGTATACACATTGTACAAATGATAGGATTGCTTTCCGTCAATTTTTCTTGACGAAACTATCGCTTAATTCCACTGACAGAAATTAAGTAATCAACCAATTGATTAGTTAAGTTTGCATTATCGTATACTATAGCACTTTAATTTACATTTGTTATAATCTTAACTTGCTTTTATTATTTCATCATTTTTTGGACCAAAATACAACTTTTAAAATAAAGCAAAGGTTTATCGTCTGTCTTATTTTATCTAGACCAGCGGCGAATTGATTTGGGCGTGAATATATATATATATATATATATATATACATACGTAAGAGTTTGCTCAGTAAATGAATAAATTCGAGTTGGGTCCGTGACCCTTCCGGCTATTTCAATTTTCAATTTTCAAATTTTAATTTTCTGTTTTCAAATTTTAATTTTCAATTTTCAAATTTTAATTTTAATTTTTAATTTTTTATTTTTCAATTTTCAATTTTTATGTTAAAGGTTTTCAATTATTTTGCTGAAAAAAATTAATTCGACAAGCATTATGTCGTGCTCAACCAGATCAGTCTGGTTTGTAAAGTCTATTACAAGTACCGGAAGGAAACCCTGCTTCAGAAGTACTTAGACCATCACGTCTGTCTAGAAAGAAGAGATGACTTTACGAAGAATCCCAGTAGATACCAGAAGCACTGTTTTCTTTAAGTGCTGCAGGTTGTGATGATCTGGAATAATGTCTAGCCACCGTGCAATACCTGCGTGCACTGTGCCCAAAGCTCCCAAGACCACCGAAACCACCAGTGTTCGACAATGCCACATGCAGCTGATCTCCACTCGCAAGTTGCTGTACTTCGCCAACTTCTCAGCATGTTTCTTGCCAGTGTTGCCATCAGCAGCACAGCTGATACCAATTAGAAGACAATTCTTTGTATTCCTATTTCTGAGACAGATGTCTGGACGATTGGCTTTGATCTTCCTGGCAGTGGAGATGGTGGTATCCCACATCATCGTAATGTCATCCGTCTCCACAAGCCTATCAGGATGATGCCGGTACCATTTGATCTCCACTGGAACCCCAAAATGGCGACAAACATCCCAGTGAATGATGGAGGCCACTTGATTGTGTCGATCAGTGTAGTTCGTCGGTGCCAAAGCACTACAGCCTGCCACAATGTGGTCGACTGTTTCCAGGCATACACTGCACATGCCGCAAGTAGGACTGACATCACGATGTAGAATCTCTCGCTCATAGTACCGAGTCCGAAGAGCTTGGTCTTGAGCAGCAACAACCAGTCCCTCAGTTGCAGCAGGAAGATTTGCTGCCTTTAGCCATCCGTAGGTCTCTTTCATGTCCACAGGCACACGAAGAGAACTGTAACATGTACGGTAATGTCTCGCATCTGTCTCAGGCGCTTGCTCGAAGCCACCTTCAACCGAGATGGATGCATTCCTGTGTAAGTTCTGCGACTTGTCGTCCGAAGCAAGACTTCTCCGCAGCTGTGCAGTAAACCGACAAGCAATGCGCTTGATCGAGTGTGAAAGTTTTCCAGAGTCACACTCCCGTATCATCTGCATGAAAGGATCAGAACTGTCGGCAAGGTAACAGTTCAGCCTCACAATACAAGATTGATATGTCGACTCAATCTGTTGTAACCCCGTACACCCTTCACTGCAAGGAGCGTACAGTCGGTCAACGTCTGCAGCAAGATGGTGGACACCGTACATAGAGAGGACCTTTCTGGTCCGTTGATCGAGCTGCTGCAGGTCCTTGCACCCCCAATGAATAACGCCAAAACCGTAAGTGAGAACCGGTAGTGCAAACCCATTGATGCCTAGAATCTTGTTTCGACCATACAACTCAGTCCGGAGAACCACTTTTACTCTGCGGAAGTACTCACGACGGAGTCTCTCCCGTATCAGCTGTGCTGAATACCGTTACTCTCATCTGCACCCAAGTACTTGTAGACTTGACCCGGTTCCAGACTGTTGATGGTGTTCGTTTTTCCTACCCTCACTCCAGAGTTGTGTCCAGATAGCCTGCCATTGACAAAGTGTGCAGCAGCACATTTGTCCAAACAAAACTTCATGTGGATGTCATCAGAGAAGGTACAAACCGTGTGCAACAACCCATCCAACTGATCAGAGTTTCTGCTATACAGTTTCAGATTATCCATGTAAAGTAGATGACTGATGAGCTGACGTTTGGCAGTCTCACCATGCCCAATGGTCATCCGGTAACCGTAACCGGTTCACCCCTTCTGATCTGCATAAGTCTTGTCTTGATCGCACTATTCCCGCAAGAAAGCACCATCGATGTCCTCCACCTCTTCATCACACGTGACAGGAACCCGCACAAGACTAGACTGATCTTATGCAGCTGAAGGCATTGGAACAACCAACTGTGTGGCACGCTGTCATAGGCTTTCTGGTAGTCCACCCAAGCCATGCTCAAGCTCTTGTGCCTGGTCTTACAGTCTTCGGTAAGCAGCTCGTTGATCAACAGCTGACCCTTTGCACCAAAAGATCCCTGTCGACAACTCTTCTTCTCCGGAGCCATGAGGTTTCTCAGATCCAAATGCCCTGCAATCCTCTGCCTGATGACTGAGGTGAGGGTCTTATAGAAGACAGACAGACACCTGATAGGCCGGTAATTTTTGGCCTGGTCAGTCTTGTCATTCTTAGGAATCAGAGTTGTTATTCCTTGAGACAACCAGTCGGGTACAGAGTCTGGATTCTGAACCAGCAGGTTGTAGTTACGAGTCAGATCAGTGTGAAGACACGTGATACGCTTGACCCAGTAACAATAAACCTTGTCTGGACCAGGAGACTTCCAGTTCCCCATCCTTTTGAGACACGATGTGACCACATTGTCTGAGATAGGTAAACACTGCTGCTCATCTTTCCGGTGCGTCTCGCCATCCGTTTGACGTCTCAGCCAGAAAGCAGACTCATTGTGATGTACCTCAGTTTCTAGAATACCACCCCAATACTGTTCGATCTCAGACTCGGATAGCGGGGAAGTGACCTGGATAGTCTATTTACCCAGCTATCTGTAAAACCGTCCAGCATATCGTTGAAACAAACGATTCTGGCGAAGTCTCTTACGATTCTTCTCCAGCCTCCTGGTCCGCTCGATCTTGGACTTGAGTTCCATTTTCAATCGATTGATGGAGACCTCACAACTCCCCGAACAGGAAATGCCCAACCGATGCCGAAGAAGTCGGCGTTCATGTAACATACGAATGCCTGATGAACCTTTTCTAACCTCCAGCAACAGTGAGATCGCACGTCGAAGTGTGAGAATCTCCATATCTAGCCTTTGTCTCCATGTCGGTGTTTGAGAATTGGTTGACTTCGTCGTCTTTAAGTCCCGCCTTTTGAACAATAGCGAAGCAGCAGAGTATACCAGGTAACTGATTTCACTCATATCTGGTTCATCCTTCAACGAACTGATGATCGTGTTAAGATCACCAATAAGCTTCAGGGTTCCACTGTTCACAAAGATCCTTGGAAGGCGTTGTCTCTCACAGATAGGAATTTGCCTGACTTTCTGCAACTCCTCAAGAAACTCTCGACGAAGTACAGGGTCCACAGCAACATCACTATCAAGCGAAAGACCATCCTCCGTTTGGCAGCAGTCTGGACTGAGTTGAGATGCAGGAGTTTCCATCATTTCTAGCCGAGAAGCTATACTAGGATGTGTACTCATCAGATCAGAGCTCACTGAGTCACAAGGGGATGGTGATTCCCTGACAGCAATGCACTGAACTGAATCCAAAGTGTCATCTACGGATGGGATATCACCACTATCTTTTGCAGATGAGCAGTCCTTAGAGAGAACAGTGACTGACTGAACAAAAGAGCCATCTTTCAAGTGATTAGCAAACTGATGATCCTCTTGCATCATTGACACGACAGATTTCCCACCACGTGCAGCAGGCCCCATCCTGACTGAAGCCATGCAAGGTGACACATTGTCAAGCAAAGGCGTGGCAACTGAACTATCAGCTGATAGAGCAGAAACCACATCCAACGCCGACATCTGCACACCAAGACAAACATCAGTCGTAACAGATAACAAACCTAAGACGGGCTTTCCAACCTGTGCGGCCTCGCGTTTAATCTCCTCCAACTCTGATTCAGTCAGACTTCCAGAAGTTAGGAGATATCGCTTCTGGTCTGCCAAACGCTGCTCAGAGACGTCAGTCAGAGAAGAATTTCGTTCACACCACAGCTGATGCATGGGTTTTCTGAAAGCAGAGAACTTGCATGACAACAGCACGTGGTAATAACAAAACATCACTTACCTATTCATTTGTCTCGTCCATTTCCGTCGTCTTGTTGCATTGCCGTTCCTGTTAACCGAAACACAAGATTTGCTAGAAACGGTGGGAATCACAGAGTCTCGTCAGCGGGATTTGAAGCCAAATTCAAATCAGACGCCGCACGAGAGATGGTTCGACCAGTCGCCCTACGCCCAGAACTATTCCTGGTCTTCCGAACAGCTCCAGTGATTCCAGATGCCGACTTTTCGAGCCCTGTCCTGGTTTCCCGACAAGGAAAGCGCTCCTAAGCTAGCTCTGAGACAAGCGATATAGCTAGACGTCCATCTCCTATCAATATCTGAGCAAATTTTTGTTTTTAAATTTTGATTTTTATTTTTCATTTTTTATTTTTCGTGTTTCTATTTTCAAGTTCCTATCTTTGATTGTACTTGATTGAGTTAAACGTCAAAAGAATTGAACACGAAAGAACAAAAAATGAACGCAGCAAGAATGGAAATTGAACGCAGCAAAAACGAAAAATTAAACAGCCTTGTGCGAATTACGCAGCAGGGAGTCTGATGGAACGCGTGCCCCTAGTCATATCTCAACGCAGTAGGGAGTAGTTTTTAATTCCAACGCGTGCTGCTGATTTGAAGAGCCTAGGGGCGGAGTGAATCTTCGACGACTTCCGCACTAGGACAATCTCTTGCAATTTCCGCTCTAACGAGAAGGGGATCTCCCTCTCCCCCAAAAATAATCAATCTCAGGTGCGATCAGCCATTGCTGATGAGCACACTACATATGCATGGTGTATATGAATTTATCTATTACCACATAGAATTCTAACAATTGCAACAGTCTAGCTACATCTAAAACTCAACAAATTTAGTAACTATACTGAAACTCGTTCAAACTCTTTAGGCTACTCTAGATTAACTACCATTTATACACGCAGTACACAGCAACTAAAAACAAAGATACCTGGTTTGCTGTTCTACACATGCGCGCGTACGTACGTGCCTCCATCACCTCTGGACTTCAATCTTGAGCTTCTGTTCATGCGGATGGCTCTCTTGTCACTGCAGACCTGCGTAAGCCAAACGACGTCGTGTGCTGGCCAAGTACCTCAGGCATGCAATACAAGACTTACTTGCTTGCCCAGCTTTTCAATTCGTCCAAGCTACGTATATGAAGAGTCACGCAGAGTAGTCCTCACTGGAGCTTCATGTTGTAGCTAATGCAGAGACAGAGGGCAACGTCGGCCACTTGAAACTTGCCATCCCTCTACGTACTGCTGACACCCAAGCCACTGCCGACAACAGGTTGTGATGTTTGCCGGAGGTCTTGTAAAGCGGTGGCATATTTGGCACTGGGAGAAGCTTCGCTGTCGTTTCTGCCAGTCTTCTCATGCGTATGGTAGTAGCCTCGTTCACAGCGACGGTGCGATCATGACGGCGCAGAGTCAACCGAGTCTGCATGAGCCCTAGAGCTATACCCGAGGTACTTGGCCAGCACACGACGTCGTCCGGCTTACGCAGGTCTGCAGTGACAAGAGAGCCATCCGCAAGAACGGAAGCTCAAGATTCAAGTCCAGAGGTGATGGAGGCACGTACGTACGCGCGCATGTGTAGAACAGCAAACAAGGTATCTTTGTTTTTAGTTGCTGTGTACTGCGTGTATAAATGGTAGTTAATCTAGAGTAGCCTAAAAGAGTTTGAACGAGTTTTAGTATAGTTATTAAATTTGTTGAGTTTTAGATTTAGTTAGACTGTTGCAATTGTTAGATTTATATGTGGTAATAGATAAATTCATCTACACCATGCATATGCACTGTGCTCATCAGCAATGGCTGATCGCACCTGAGATTGATTATTTTTGGGGGAGAAGGAGATTCCCTTCTCGTTAGAGCAGAAATTGCAAGAGATCGTCCTAGGGCGGAAGTCGTCGAAAATTCACTCCGCCCCTTCCAATCAGCAGCACGCGTTGGAATAAAAAACGACTCCCTACTGCGTTGAGTTATGACTAGGGCACGCGTTCCACCAGACTCTCTGCTGCGTAATTCGCACAAGACTGTTCCATTTTTCGTTCTTGCTGCGTTCATTTTTCGTTTTGCTGCGTTCAATTTTCATTCTTGCTGCGTTCATTTTTCGTTCTTTCCGCGTTTAATTCTTTAGACATTCAACTTAACCAAATATAATCAAAGGTAGAAACTTGAAAATAGAACAACAAAATGAAAAATGAAAAATGAAAATCAATAATGAAGAATAAAAAATTTGCTTGCCTAATTAATTTTTTCAGCAAAATAATTGAAAACTTTTGACAAAAAATTAAAAAATTAAAAATTAAAAATTAAAATTAAAATTTGAAAATTGAAAATTGAAATGGCCGGAAGGGTCACGAACCGAGTCGCCATTCAATGTCTTATTTTTTGTTGCTTCGTGACTTCTGATTTTATGCGTTTTGATTTGCTCTTCCTTTGCTCTAATTTGTAGTCAACAGTAAAATTTTGAGCTACTCTACTCTTGTGGTTGTATCGTTATATCATTCTTGCCTGAGGCTGTATATGGGGAAATATTAAACATTACAGTTGAGTTGCATAAAAAGACAAGGTCTAGTAGTATATAGTATGCCTTCTAAAAACACTACTCTCTGTTCGCGTTAACTGTGAATCTGGAACTATACGTATGACATACATGTGTTAGTTTAGAAACACTTAAATTGAATCTGGAACTATACGTATGAAGTACATGTGTTAGTTTAAGAAACACTTAACTAATTGCCTGTGACCTACTAAGTGATCAATAGCTTGTTTACTGTAACTCCGGATTTACTGTTACTGACAAGGACGTGTTTTACTGTGACTTACAATACCTGCAAAACACAAAGAAGAAATTTCTAGAAAAAAGACGGGATGCAGGAAAGACTTCGTGGAGAGCTATAACATCAAAATGAGATAAATGACGACTACGAAGTGACCGAAGTTGACAGTGATGTTACATTGAAAAGACAAGCACAGGCGAACACGACCAAGTGTTGATGAACGCATGAAACTTTACACTAGAGTAATAAATAGTAATAAAGTAATGGACATGGCATCTGCTTTCGTGCCCAATTGCCTGTAATCCTATCCTAATCATAACGTTCTAATAGACTAATGGTCTTTGATATGCAAAACTCTCATCCTTCTGGGTGTGTCTTGTTTAAATGCTATGTTTAGCGTCAGAAGAAATCTGGGCTCTTGCGCTTTCCAATGATGCCGAGATCGTCGCTTACCGACGAAAGACGCAGGAGTTATAGCGATTTTTGTAAATACACAGTAAACGCGAACCGGGAGTAAAAATGGCTTAAAATAAAATATCCATTTCGTTTTTAATTAGACGTTATGATTGTTAGTAATTTATATGTATGTACTTTGACGCCTTAATGAACCGCAAGTTTAAACGTAAAGAAGATAAACTAACAAACAAACAAAGTGGTTTGCTGTAATGATGCCTACCTGAACTGGACTTCTTCTCATCAGTTGTAGCTAGAGTTCCCTCTGATGGTGCACCTGTGTTCTGACCATTGTTAGCACTAATTTCTATTCTGTATGTTGTACTTTCTGAAAGATCAGTTATAGTAGCTGTTGTCTGAGATCCATCAACTTCAAGTGATTTCTCCACAGACATGCCGCCTTGTCGATATACTTTAATAAAATAACGTTTGATTGTAAAGTTAGCACCGCCTACATCAGGTTTGTCCCAAGTGACATGAATGTCAGTAGATGAGATTACTGTAGCTTTCACATTTTGCACTTGACTCACCTCACCTAATGACACACATTAAATCAGAAAAAGAAATACAACAAGTACCATTCTAGTAAACACCTTCACGTAAAGTAGTTACAGGAAGTGGAGATGATTTGCTTCCATTCCCAACGTCACTTCTTGCAAATACATGAATCAAGTATGTTGTATTAGATTGCAAGTTGGAAATGTCTCTTTCTCCTTCACTTGCCTTGACAACAATTACTTGCCAAGGAGCCACAGCTGATCCTTGCACTTTATACTCAACGTAATACTCGCGTACTTTCAAATCATCACCATCGTCATTTATTACTGGAGAACTCCATTGCACATAAATGGACGTTGTTGATGTTTGCACTCTGACATTCAGAGGAGGACCTGCGAAGCAAATACAATAATCCTAAAACTACGTGTACTACTATAAATTTACAATTTGTGTACCTAGTACTGTTGTCACTATCTCTGTTGAACAGTTTCCTCTTCCCACACTATTGACTGCATAGACATAAAAAAGATATGAAGTTGCTTGTTGGAGTGCATTTTCTTCCGCTTTTATAGAAGTGAGTTGGCAGTTGGCACTAGGTGGTGGACATACAGCATTTGATCCTGAAACGTGACCATAGCAGTATGTCACTGCTTCACCACCATCATCACTAGGGGAATTCCATGAACAGCTGTAACCAACTACACTTCTATTACATGTGAGTCCGACAACACCTCCCGGAACAACTGTCATAACAAAACAGTAAATATAAAAATAATGCATTCCAATATGCTGTATAGCAAAAGTTTACATTTGGCACACTGCAGATTAAACGTTTGCATTGTATGACCTATTGTGTTATCATAAAACGCAATTATTTCTCGAAGCCTGTCATCTCTTGTCACAGCGACATTCACGAAATTTCCGTATTGTCCGCTGACTTGTTCTGATATTAACTCATAAGTATCTTTCCACTTCCACATTACAGTTGCTGTAGGAACACCAGGATCTCCAACGATCTGACTTGCATCCAAAATGACAGTTGCACGTGAACCTGTAGAAGTACTGCTAGAACATCTAGTGCTGCCCGGTACATTTCTAGAAGGACCATCTAAAGGAAATACACAAATCCATAACTACAGCTAATTGGTCACAGAAATACTTACATTTTACAACAATTGGTAGAGTAGAGTTAATCACTTGCACCATATTTGCAAAATCTGATCGGCACGAGATGTTCAAGTTATTGTGACTTCTGTTAGTGTTAACGTAGACGGCGAATTGAAGAAACCCTTGCGTAGTAGTGTTGTGCGTTAGACGAGCGTTCTTTAGCCCTTTTACTGCATTTGGTATGTTATTGAGTGCTACCGGTGTCTGTTCCACCACAGATCCCTGTGTAACTAAAATTATGCTGCCCAACAACGCTCCAAAAGTACACTTCAACTTGAGTTCCATGTTTTCACGAAGATCTCGTACGTTCTTCGGGTCTGTCTCCAAATAAGGAAGTGACTGCACTTTGTTAAACTTACACAGAAACAAAAGAAACGACAATCCTAAAAATCGAATAAAAGTACACGTACAATCGCTATATCGACGAAACGCTAAACAGTTACCTGTAACCCACAACGATCTCTTCTGTACCTCCAACGCCATTTTAACCACACCCTCATTTTTTGTATCCCGGATAACAGTGTGCTCCTTTATATCAATAGCAGCTTAGAGACGCCTACCTTGTAATTTGACTTCGTGAGAAGGCGATGTTCATCTTCATCACACACGCGCGCGCGCACGCACACACACACACACACACACACACACACACACACACAAACACACGCACACACATGGATACAGACACAAAGACAGACATGCACACAGAAAAAACAGATATACAGATAAAGAGACAGACAGACAGACAGACAGACAGACAGACAGACAGACAGACAGACAGACACTCACAAAAACACACACACAAGTAGACATACACACTTCTTTCTTTTTCTCTACTCAAGACAACAATGAGTTCACGACTTTCCTTCAGCAGTTGGTTAAAATTTGTCTTTGATGAGTACGTTCATGTGCAAAGAGTCCAATTCTAGAATGACATACGCGATGACAGATATTACGTTCTTTGTACCAGTAGTCAAGTTTTGTGGTGTATAGTTGTGACGCATTAGTCTCATTCTACCTTTCTCGTAACGATCTAAACGATCATACTTTTCTTCCACATTGAACGGTCACATGTTATTATTTCTCAATTTTTTATCAATAATGACATTTTGTGATTTGCGTTCTAAAGTGTGTTTGAACCTCAACTTCTGACCACCAGCTCTTCTTGATGCATCTAACAACTGACCATATAGCACTTGTTTTGGTAAACGTCTCTCATTCATTCTTGTGACATGACCTAGCTACCCACTTTACTTGCTGGTGAGTCAACATGTAATTCAATTCCTGTATTTCAGCTCTTTGCAGAACTTCTATGTTTGTCACTCTTTCCGATTAATGAATTTTCATTATTCGACACAGACAACGAAGGCAATAATTTTCTAGATCCTGAATCTTCTGCTATAAAGCGTCCACGTTTGTGATCTATACAGAAGAGTTGCAAGAACGACTGCTTTGCATACTTTGATTTTACTCTTTATTCTTATTTCTTGTTGACTCCATAATATTGATTGAAGTGCGCCACGCCATACGCTCTATTTGCTTTTTACAGACGTGCACAACAGGCCCTGAGCATCTTTTATTCTGGATCCTTCGTGCAAACGGGATCCGAAAGATTTCTTGCAAACGGGATCCGAGCCGCGTGCTGATACCGACCGCTTCAACCTCTTCATCGATAACAATACAACGTCTCTGCGCTTACTCTAGCAGTTGTACGGCCGCGCTCTTTACGACGACGCGGAGGTCACCATTTGCATAATGCCTTTCACTATGCCAAATGCACCGAAACATGTCACAGATCGCTTTGCAACTATTTTTCGCAGAGTCTAAAAAATTAGAGAAGACGACGGAACAAGTTTGGAGTCGCTGCGTTGTTTTAGTTAGTAGTTTTCAAATGAGAGCATAGCCCTGTTGTTTGTTCATGCACTAATAATAAAATACCGCTGAAACACGATATAAATAATGATGTGTCTGCATGACAGCGGGGTGCACCACGGCGCCACCTTGGTCAATGCAATGGTACAGAGTCCACAGCAATACTGGATGTCCGTGCTATTGCGCTAGAAAAAAAGTTAATGTACCTATTGCACTATCGCCGCGATTCAGGCAATTAGTGTACGTGTACACGCACGATCTAGATAGCTACAGCTAAAATTAAGTTATCTACAGTGACAACGTAATACCCACAGAAATTATCTATTACTTTGAAAGCTACTAAGAATTTTAGTTTTCTCTAGAAAGATATTGACGTATGCCACTTTCTGCTACGATGGTGCTTGTACCTGTGTTCGTAAAACAATGCTACCAAGAATAGCATCACAGGATGTCCTCTTTATGTCTTTGACCTTTGTTTGCGTTGCATATTGCTACGATAGTGTTACACTAGCAGCTACTAAAAGTGCAACACGTCTAGTAGACATGTCACAATGACATTCAGCTGTCAGTGCAAATTACATGGAAGCATCAAAACTCTGTGAAAAGAATTATATTTATGTAGCTCTAAAAATCCTTGTACAGTATTTTACAGCTTTAAAGCAATGCCAGGTTGTCAATGATGCCAAGCCAGACTATGTTAGAGACTAAGACTATGTAGCTTAGAGCGCGATTCTGTTTGTTTGTGTTTGCTTGTGTGTCCCGATTTAGACCACCATTGAGCAAAGATCTCAGATGATGATGATGATGATGATGATGATGATGATGATGATGATGATGATGATGATGATGATGATGATGATGATGATGATGAATATATATATATATATATATATATATATATATATATATATATATATATATATATATATATATATATATATATATATATATATATACATACATACATACATACATACATACATACATACATATATATATATATATATATATATATATACATATATATATATATATATATACATACATACATACATACATACATACATACATACATACATACATACATACATACATACATACATACATACATACATACATACATACATACATACATATATATATATATATATATATATATATATATATATATATATGTGTGTGTGTGTGTGTGTGTGTGTGTGTGTGTGTGTGTGTGTGTGTGTGTGTGTGTGTGTGTGTGTGTGTGTGTGTGTGTGTGTGTGTGTGTGTGTGTGTGTGTAAATATGTCTACCAACTCAGACTAACATGTCTGATCTTCCATTGTACTCTGCTACACAATTTGACTCTGTATATACACACATTACGAGAAACAGAACAAATAGAACAAGACGGAAACTAGACTGCAGCTGTTTACGCACACTACAAAACTTACTATGCTATACTACCTAGAGAGAGTAGTTTCACTATTTGACCTCGAGAAGTCAACTAGGAGTTACTGCATACATTAGATAGATGGCATGTTTTACGTTCAAGAGTGCCTTCGTTGTTGAACTAGAAATAATTTCTTTGTGGGACTACAAATCACAAGTGTCTTCCTCATACCCACGGAAACCATTTACTAGAGAGGAGGATCACTTCATATCGTAGGCGTAGAAAGCCACTCACCAAAGCGCTGGGAATAGGTAGGAGCCTATAGCTAGGTTCTACAGCATACGTTACTCGTTTTTACCACAACTAACACAATGAATTGTCTAAACTACGAAATTTTCTCGAAGAAACCGACAGCAAGCATACAACTCATCTGCTACATATCAACATTTCCTGTTATTGAATACGTACTTCTTTTTATTAGTTAGTCACTTGTAACTTGAGACAATCAATAGGCTCACAGAAATCATTTCTAAAATGACTCTAGGACTGACACTATTCGAATTCTCTTGTCAAGGTTGACTTTTGGATCATGGTGGCAAAGGTGTTTTTGCGAGACTCTCCTCCAGACACCAATATAATATATTAGATCCATTTCATTAAAATATTACAAAAATTTGATAATACATACGTCTAAATCTATCTATTACATATAAAAAATTCAATAAGACTATGGATTCGTGTTTAATGAATAAATATATAAAATCAGATAACGATGTACTTTGTTCTATCATTCGAGAATATTTTGAAATAAGTTAACAGATTTCTATATTTCTAATATTTTTACAAAAACTTGTAATAAATATATAATGTAACAGACAATAAAAATATTGAAATACCTAAATATGATCATATTACAGGTAACTAACGTTTCATAAATTTTATGTAATTGTGTAGAATAATATTTTAATTAGATAAAATTTTCAATTGTTATACTACAAATTTGTTTTCGACTACTATTGTTTCAATCTACAATTTTATAAATAAAACAATTGGTCATGTAACGTTGTTACGTCAATGTCATTATTTGTGGTACGTTTAGCGGTTTGTGATGTTTTCCATAACTGCTATAGATAGTTGTTATTAAAATGACTTGAGTCTTCAAATTTAATTTTTGCATATAAATAGTTTCTTTAATATAACAAGACTTCCGTTCAGTACACACCAAATAATTCTTTGCTTTATCTTGATGTAAAACCGATCTCAAGTGGCTTCTCTTCACGTAGATACACAATCTGTCACTAATCTCTATTTCAATTTTGTAGCAATGGCGTTTGAGTTATTGAATAACGTACTTATGTTACAAATAATATATGATATTACGTTTTAATGTACTTATGCTAAAACGTTAAAAATAGGTGCAAAGCGATCTGAAGAGGAGAACATGTGGGATCTCATTTGCACGAAGTTTCGTTCAAACGGGATCCTTTTTGTAGTAAATCGAAGAAACAACGCAGCGACTCCAAACTTGTTCTGTCGTCTTCTATTATTTTTTAGAGTCTGCGAAAAATAGTTGCAAAGCGATCTGCAGAGGAGAACATGTGGGATCCCATTTGCACGAAGTTTCGTGCAAACGGGATCCTTTTTGTAGTAAATCGAAGAAACAACGCAGCGACTCCAAACTTGTTCTGTCGTCTTCTCTTATTTTTTAGAGTCTGTAAAAATAGTTGCAAAGCGATCTGCAGAGGAGAACATGTGCGATCCCATTTGCACGAAGTTTCGTTCAAACGGGATCCTTTTTGTAGTAAATCGAGGAAACAACGCAGCGACTCCAAACTTGTTCTGTCGTCTTCTCTTATTTTTTAGGGTCTGTAAAAATTGTTGCAAAGCGATCTGCAGAGGAGAACATGTGGGATCTCATTTGCACGAAGTTTCGTTCAAACGGGATCCTTTTTGTAGTAAATCGAAGAAACAACGCAGCGACTCCAAACTTGTTCTGTCGTCTTCTATTATTTTTCAGAGTCTGCAAAAAATAGTTGCAAAGCGATCTGCAGAGGAGAACATGTGCGATCCCATTTGCACGAAGTTTCGTTCAAACGGGATCCTTTTTGTAGTAAATCGAGGAAACAACGCAGCGACTCCAAACTTGTTCTGTCGTCTTCTATTATTTTTTAGAGTCTGCGAAAAATAGTTGCAAAGCGATCTGCAGAGGAGAACACGTGGGATCCCATTTGCACGAAGTTTCGTTCAAACGGGATCCTTTTTGTAGTAAATCGAAGAAACAACACAACGACTCCAAACTTGTTTTGTCGTCTTCTCTAATATTTTAGAGTCTGCGAAAAACAGTTGCAAAGCGATCTGCAGAGGAGAACACGTGGGATCCCATTTGCACGAAGTTTCGTTCAAACGGGATCCTTTTTGTAGTAAATCGAGGAAACAACGCAGCGACTCCAAACTTGTTTTGTCGTCTTCTCTAATATTTTAGAGTCTGCGAAAAACAGTTGCAAAGCGATCCGCAGAGGAGAACATGTGGGATCCCATTTGCACGAAGTTTCGTTCAAACAGGATCCTTTTTGTAGTAAATCGAGGAAACAACGCAGCGACTCCAAACTTGTTCTGTCGTCTTCTCTAATTTTTTAGAGTCTGCGAAAAATAGTTGCAAAGCGATCTGCAGAGGAGAACATGTGGGTAACAGAGGAGAACATGTTGACTACCCTCTGCTTCACAATCCTGACTACACCAATGAAAACAGTAAATGTCAGTAGATGCCATTTAGGTCACGCCACCAATCTTATGGTTGGGCTCCTGTGTGCTACTCAAGAAAGCATTGGGCCTGAACTAGCAATCTCCTAGAGCAAGACCAGGAATTGAAAAGAGTACTGACCTAGAGCAAACCTAGAGGGCGGTGCAATAAGTACATGCTTACCACTAGAGACTGGAAGTATAAAACATGGAGGAGGCTTCTACAGTATTTGAGCATGTGCAGACACAGTCATTGTATAAAACATTATAGAAACATAGTGATGTACATTTAGCTTGGTAATGTGATCGTTTTTCAAAGTTTTGTTGATTCTCTTATCAGTAATTAGTAATTAAGTTAATAGATTTCCTAAATTATTTGTTTCATGACGTCACATTGCCAATACCCTCAACTGTGCTCTGGATCTGCCACTCCTGATGCCAACTGAAGTGTGAGCACACAAAGTCCCAGCACATCTCCAGCTGATGGTTGAGTCACAGCCAGTAACCGCTACTGTCCCCAGTCAAACACCAAGTACTCATTTATACTCTTGCTACGGTAACTGTGGACATCTACATGCTATACACTATGATAGCCACTTGTATAGAGATGAGACGTAATACTGGTTATCAAAAAATCACTAAACTGGATACCCTCCGGTCCCAAACTGTCTGGATAAGTGACACTCTATGGTAATGAAACAACAGATAAACAAACAGCCATGCGGGCAGAGAAACAGACAGACAAATAGAACAAAACAAAGAATGCTGTTTATTGCAACACAAATTCTTGACTGTTACCCGTGGGCGTGTGTCGACTACATACATGTATCCTTTGTTGGGATTCGCTCTTGCAATCGTTTCCAAATACGTTTCGTCGTCTGATGATCGTTTGATCATCCCACATAGTGGCTGACTGCAACAACATAATGCTGCCTACACATAAACAAATTCATAACCAACAGATAAAAAATAAATAAATAAACAAAAACAAATAAATAAATAACAAAACCAATAAATAAATAGACAAATAAACAAACAAACAAACAAATAAACAAACAAACAAGCAAAAAACAAGTAAAGTAAATAGACAGACACACACCATCCAATGTGAACCATATCCATCACCTGTGTCTCTTGGTGGTAATATGACAATGCTGGTACTTTCTCTCGACTCCTAAACTTAGCACTGCCATTCACGACTTCTTCACTCACGCCACTCGGCACATACAGCCACTCAGGATACGTCTGACAAAGCTACAACAAACGACACGTCACACCAACTCTCCACCCTCTTACACCAATCGCACTAACCTTGTAGTTCTCATTCAATGGACTGTAATGCCAGTACTCGTTGGGAATGCCCATTCGACCAAACTCTTTCTCGTGATGGAAGATAGACCAGCTGTTCTCGCGGCTAAATTTCTTTTCTTGTGGTGAGTAGTGAAACGCATATAAATCATTATGTGAATCTACAGCATCAACAGAATGACTCTTCAGGTCATTATGTGTGCACTGGCAGTGTATGACAAATCGGTTGCCCAGGAGACCGGCACAACCAAAAATATGTCCGGGAAACTGAAACAGCAAACTATGGTTGCCCAGGGACAACTAGCTGACAGCTACCCTGCCTACCAGCTTCACTTTCCCTTCCTCATCAAGCATGCCCTCATTGGTATATCACTGGTGTTAACTAGCAGCGCACTGCAGAAAGGTACTCTAAAGTAAAGGCCTTGGTTAGTAAACTTAATTATAGATAAGTCTACCGTTTTGCAGACCTACTGAGAGCATTTAGGTGTCATAGATGACAGATCAGATATCTGTGTGTCCTTTCCTAATTCAATAATTAACTGCCAGATTGGGCGTGACCTGTAGTGTCAACAAGATGCTACTTCCTGCCATTTATGCTTGTGCTTGCTTGTAACATAGAAGCAACCAAACTGAAAATTGCAAACAAGCATCCTATCTATCTGGGTTACTCTATTCTTTAATCAAGACAATGGCTGCAAATCTTAAAATCATGATGGACAGGATTTCAGCTTTTGTTGGAGAGTCCTGTATTTCTTTACCCTTGTGATGGCCCTGCAAATCAGTTGTCCTTCT
Organism: Corticium candelabrum; assembly: GCF_963422355.1. Classification (NCBI taxonomy): domain Eukaryota; kingdom Metazoa; phylum Porifera; class Homoscleromorpha; order Homosclerophorida; family Plakinidae; genus Corticium; species Corticium candelabrum. The sequence goes on along the minus strand of NC_085087.1, from coordinate 3,702,108 downwards.
GTATCCAAAAAGATGGAAACGGCCAGTTTAGAGCGGCGAGTCAGCTTCTCACAGGTTGTCTGTCTGTCTGTCTGTCTATCTGTCTGTCTGTCCGTCAATACATATATTTCTTATACAAGACTAATATAATTATTACAGTCTACAATACGCTAAAAATTAGCAAGTTCTATGACAAATAGGACCCAAGAGGTTTCTAGCTATGACTAAGAGAGTCAAACAGCTGACAATAAGCTAACCGAGTTACGAATGGCACCAACCGAGTCACTACTACACTGGACTCTGCTCATCTTCTGCAGTAGCACTCTTGCATTGCATTGCTACATCACAATCACAATCGTGTCGTCCAGTAATTTCGAACTCGTCTTGTCTGCACTCAGTTGTCTGTCTGTCTGTCTGTCTGTCTGTTTGTCAATGCATCTTTCTAATTTATACATCAAGGTTAATACATCAATGCTAATACATGTGATAAAATGGAAAAGACTTATGTGCACTGTTTGTCTGTCTGTTTGTTTGCTAGCTGTATTTGCCTGTTTGTAAATACGTATATTTTCATAATCAAGTATAGCACAATAGCAATAGTGGTCATGGATTTAGTCTATGGGCTACTAGAATAATGACCGGGCAACTAAAAATTTCACGTATGGTTGCTCGGGGACACCTTAGAGATGAGACGATTTGTCGTACTCTGTGTAGTATATCAACCCTGATAAAGTATAAATAAATAATAAATAAATAATAAATATATAATTAAATAATTTATAAATAATTAAATAAATAATAAAATCATAAATAAAAAATAATAAGAATAGATAAATAATAAATAAATAAATATGTAAAAAATTAAATAAATAAAAAATAATCAATAAATAATAACTAAATAAATAATAAATGATAAATAAATAAATAAATAAATAATATAATAAAAGATAGATAAAAATAAATAATTAAATAAATAAATACATAAATAAATAAATAATTAAATAAATAAATAATTAAATAAATAAATAATTAAATATAAAAATAAAAATAAATACATAAATAAATAATAAACACACAAATAATAATAATAAATAAATAGTAAATAAATATAAATAAAAAATAAATGCAAATAATTATGCAAAATTTTGACAAGTAAGCTATCTTGTATCTTTGTTGATCATGGTTAACACTCACTTGGTTTAGAGAAGTGCACCAGAGTATCATAGATGTCTTGGCATTCACGATTTTAGCAATGATGGATGTGAATGATCTGAATGTTTTGTAGGTTATCTTCAAGGGCGAGCCTTTTGTGTTTAATGGTAGCGTTTCCACTTGTAGATGTGAGTATGCAACAGCTAACCACAAGAGCACAAATTGGAAGACGCACACCACATAAACAAAATTCTGGTGTCTACAACAAAGTCCTAGATGTGACATACAAATACAAACTGATGGACAGACTGACAAACTAACTGAGCTACAGACAAACAGACAAACAAATATCCAAACAAGCAAACAGACAGACAAATTGACAAACCAGTAAATGGACAAACAAACATACATACAAACACGAGACATGTATACACGTACAGCTACTGTACCTAGCCTCGTTCCCAGACTCTCTCGCGCTAGTCTTGTCCGGTGCCCGTATGTTAGAAAAATTAATGACTGAAACTGTTGCTTAGTTAAGTTAAGTTAACCAAACACTCTCTACAGGTTGCTGTCATGTAATCCCCACCGCTGTACATTGTCTTCTTCAATGGAACTTTGCTGTACAACTAAATTTAGTAATACTACTGGAGTGGACCTTCACATGATAGGGTAGAACGACAAGATGTAAACAGTTGAATATGTCAACAGAAAATTTATTAACAACAGGAAACGTAAAAATACTAAACCCTATTATCATAACACGTGACAAGAGTGTACACATCAAACCTGCAAATAACAATATCAAAGTTCAAACAATGAAAAACGCTACTTCAAACTTGTCTGGTCAATCTAATAATACAGAGTGCAAACATAGCTTATTGCTATTGCTAAGTAATGTTGTCATAATGTGTAAGAACATAGAAATGATATCAAGTAAAGATACAACCACGTGGTTCAGTGACATGTCCACATCACCAAATGGGCTGAACAAGAGTGACATCAGCCACTCCATCCATCTTGCCCTTTACCATTCGTTTAGGAGGACACGCTTTATAATCGTCTTTCCCACGAATACGACTAATGATATTGCGAGCTTCGGCTGCTGTTGGTCGTGTGGCAGGATTATCTCTCATCAAGTGTTTACATAAGGAACGGACGTTCAGCTGACGGATGAGTAAGACTTGATCCATTCTTTTTCGACGGTCTGGAGTAACAGCAGTGAACAGCTCACATAAGGTCACCGCCATACTGTACATATCGGTCTCCTTGCTTTTTGGTAGAGCTGGAGCATCAAATCTCTCCGGTGCTGTGTATTCTGGACTGAGAAGGCCGGCTGAAAGAGAAGCATCTTGAAAACGAGCGGCTCCTAGATCACCCAGTTTGGCTCTCATCATTGCAGTTACCAGGATGTTCCTTGGACAGATGTCACCATGGAGAATCTCCATGGGTTGCTATGACAACATAAGACCAGAAACAATCAAGGAAAGAAACAAAATATCTACATGGATATCGTAGTTGTCTGAAGAGTTACTTGTAAGTCTGTGTTGATCCTTCCATAAGTGACAAATCTGTATAATTTAGATTGTTTACGTTCGTATTCTTCACTTATGATGCTCATCGACTAAACAAAATTATATCTAATTGTGTGATTACTAACTGATTTATTCATCATTCCATATAACTGTCAGCCTTAAAGCTTGCCTTCCTCCCCACTTGTTTGATTACCAGCATGTTTGTCTCTGTCTTCTCATTGTCGATGAATATTACAATAGGCTGACATATTAGCTCAAATAATCTGTCTGTCTGTCTGTCTGTCCGTCCGTCTGCCTTTGCTAATCTGGCATTTGTAAAATCACCTCAACTGTACTTACAATTTTGATAATTTACGTGTGATTGAGATGATATCACAATATGGTTCAACCTTACTTCATTTACTTTTCTTACCATCGAGTGAATGTGATCCAATCCACACAAAGAATCATGTGCCATGTCAACTTTTTCTCGTACAGTGAGAGGTGCAGCATCTTGTTGACATGCATCGATCACACTAGAAATGGAGCCGCTATGTAATTCCATGATAATCCACGCCTTCTTGACTTCTTTCTCCAGAGTGACACCACAAACAGCAGCAATGTTGGGATGATGTATCTTCCATGCTACAGACGCTTCTTGTTTCACAAGTTGAATGTATCGTTCATAACCAGAGAACTCATCATACAAACGCTTGACAGCAACAGGACAGCCATCCCAATATCCAATAGAAACAGCTAAATCACAACACAATTTCTTAATTTCTAGTTTATACAAGCAACCCTACAAGGCAAACACATGCAGGTCAGCTCTATGTGAAAATGTCCAGTAACTGCAGTTCAGGCCATGCTGAGCCGTGTGATGACCTGTCCAGGCATTTATCGTTAAGCCAGCACAAGCCGGCCTTAAGCTAATAGCCAGTTGTGTCGTGTAAATTCTATGAGTCTGGCCTAATAAGATGTGCATCTCACCTCCATAGGATCCACGTCCTAGTTCTGTGCCAGTCAATTGAATGTCACGTGAAGGAATGTTGAAAACTTGGTTTTCTCGTTCTTGTTTGTATCGTTCAATTGCAGCATCGGCATCTGAAAGCAGCTCTACAACGTTAGCCTTTTCTATTTGCTCTTCATTTAGTAATCGCATAAGATTTTCCTGCTCAACGCTCATTTGCTCAATTTGTTGTCGAGCTTCATCAAGATCCTTCTGAACGTTGCGTTTGTCGTATCGTTCTCGTTGTAATCGTCGTCGTAAATCTTCTTTCTCCCTTCTCTCTTCGCCAACTGCATCTTCTTTCAGCAGTTGCTCATCTCTCAGTGCCATCTGTAGATGTGTGATTTGCTGTCTCAAATCATCATTTTGTCGTCTCAAATCATCAATTTGCCTATCTTTTGCTAAACCGTCTTGTGTCAGTTGCTCTATCTGTTGAATCTGCTGTTGTACCAACTGCTGATCTACCGTTCTCACCGATTCTGTTGGAGATTGTAGTCTGGGTGTAGTGGTCTGTACAAATCAAAAGAAATTCTTACAATAATAAGATGAGCACAGCACACAATATACCAGACATTAAGTTACACTGTAAGAGCCATTACACTAATACCGCAGTTATCCGACCCTCAAAGTTCCGAGCACCTCAATCTACCGAGCAGTCCCAGCGATCACGTGCGAAAACGTTTATATATGAATGTGCATGCGCAATTTTGCATCCACGGAAAAGATGACCAATAAGTGGAGGCGGTCTGTCCTTACACTTGAGAAAAAAATAGAAATCATAAAAGAAATAGAGAAAGGGAAGTCACAACGTCATGTAGCTGAGATTTTTGAGCTGCTGAAGTCAACTGTTGAAGACAATTGAAAAGATCGAGAAAAGATCAGTTGCCACGTGTTCGGTGTATTGTACGCGGATCACAGTTTCCTCTTTTGGGTGACGTGCTATCGATGTAGTTTTCTGACCCTCTGAGATATAGATATTTCCCAGTTATGAACAGTGCTCGGTCCCGAGGTGCCCAGATAATCGAGGTATTAGTGTATATTACAAACATTGCACACCCACACAATCATGATAAATGCAGACTATTTTAGAACATTAAAAATGCATTGATAATTACACACAGCGACACTGCAATATCTCATGCCTCATCCTGTATTTAGATGAACTACTAGCAGTCTGTCCATGCAAGGTTGCACAAGATAAACTAAGAAAAAAATTGGTCCCACTTAATGAATGTTGGAATACTGTACTTTGTCTTAAGTCTTTGCACTTCTCAGAGTGCTCATACGTGTATGGTCTCATCTCGATTCCAAATAAAACACATCAACCCAAATCATTCTTTCTTCCTAACCACAAGTACCGTAGTATATCTTTCTGTTAAGAGACCATATCCCAATGCGTGTGGCCCTGCATGCTAGAATTAGCTACACCCCAGTGCACACCCACTAGCCAAACAGTTCTATTACATGCTATATATTCTAATTGATAAGTAATAGTTTTGACTGCCTTTGGTATGGAAACCATAACTTAGTTTAAACACACACCAGACAACTAGGTACAGAAAGAAAGAATCCCTACAGAAATCAAACTAAAACACTGATACTTAATTAATCAGCTGACCCTCATTCTTCCCGTCACTGGTGTGGAGGAATGACAAGCAACTGCTACTGCTGTGAAGCTTGTACAACCTTTAAAAACAAAACTAAAATAAATGAAGGAATAAGTAAATTTACTTTCGTTAATTAAATTTCTATATACTAAGTAATACTAAAATATTTATTGTAAACGACTATCTCACAATGTTTCAGAAAAACTGCTTCATGGAAATTAAGCATGGCCACGCCAAATTTCCTACAATATCGAGTGCAGCTTCCAGAAAATTTACCTTATGGTTAAGATATTATAGAGTTAGGATTAGAGTTAGGATTAGAGTTAGAGTTAAGGCTTGTTGACAACATTGACGCTGACATTCGATGCCGCCTTGACGCAGGCAGCATCCTTTGATGTTGACGCTGATGCTGATGCTGCAATAGGATTCATTTCTAGTCCAGTGTCAGCATCAGCGTCAACATCGGCGTCAGCGACAATATTGTGAACCAGGCTTTAGGGTTAGAGTTAGTGGTTGTGCTTGATCTCCAAGACTGAGATCTGTAAACAAATTGGAACGCCCATGCCCAATTTCCTGCTGTGTCCCATCTTCTGTGACAACAAAGTGAGCAAACTTTGACAGCTAATTACATGATTAGCAATAAACAATATGAGATAAAAATCTCAGCTGACATGTAATGAAGAACTCTAGTATATAAATGTGTAAGTAGCAGTGTTGTTGCTAATAATACAAACAGTTTATCAACGAGTGTCTCAAACTTTGAAATGACCCTCATAAATAATGTCTATTGTATGACATCATTGGTTAGTTTACATAGTAAACGTAGGTTAACATCAGGAGTAGAAGATTACAGAGGTTAGCTAAACCTTTGTAATGTCAATAGCTTGCGGTTGAACTATGTATTAATACAAATGACTGTGAAAACATGGCATTGTTCGGTTGGCATTGTCTAGCTGGTAGCTTTCTGGATATGAGTAAGCGCACTAGTCGTTCAACCAGTAGAGCACCGTCCCTCACTCTTCCTCAAGAAATTGCTTTGCTTTCAGACGTGTCAATTCGATTGCTCCTAGAGCAATATCACCTTGTCTCCACTGGCTCCAAACCGGAACGAATAAGCAACTGTCTGCTGCTCTCGTTCCTACTGACAGAGCGACTACAACAACTACAGAGCCGACAGCAGCTTTATCCACGGCGGTAACAATGAAAACGCCTACCATGGCCACGCAAATCAACAGCATGTCACTAGAGACTGTGATCCAGTCAGCAGTACAAGCATCGGTAGCTGCCATGTCTGAAGCTATTCGTCCCATGCTCAGTCGTTCGAGATCCAGGTCAGGATCTTCCCACCACACCACAAGGGAGAGGGCCGTACTCGAACGTGGAGTGGCAATCTTGGGAACAGGAACAACAACAGCAGCCGAAGCTCTCGCTCATCATCAAGGTCTCGATCACAACACAAACAACGGTCTAGATCGCTCAGTCGCCGTTCCCGCACAAGATTAAAATCACGTCGTTCCAGCCCTCACACATCTCTCGGCCACGCATGGATGCCAGCAGGATCTAGCAATCAACCGGCATCCTGGATGCTATCTAGGAGGACAAAGAGGAAGATACTAACACGTGAATATGATGACTTTGACACCATACTTACTGAAGTAATGACGAACATGGAAGGGTCCCCATGGAATTGAAAGCCTCGGTATCCTGTCCAAAGCACAAGCATGTCTGTGACATCGGCTCGTAACCTCAGGCTTGGTCTGCATACGCAGCTACAGTCTTACTAGCAGATCCGGCATGAGGTTACAAACTTATCAGCTACCAGTCTATAGTCGCTCAAGCTAGCTCGGAATACCAAACCTCAGCCTGGCTGAAATACAATAGAGCCTTTCGTTATTATGCCAGCAGAACCACGGGCGTAACATGGGACACGATCAACCATCACATGTGGGCTCAGTGCTTCACAGGTCGTGCAGCAACCTCGATCACCTGCTATACATGCAGCCAAACAGGTCACGTGGCAACAGACTGTGCACACATTGACCAGTCCTTTCGTCCCCCCAGGCAAGCAACCACATCTTCCGGTAACATATTCAATCCCCCTTCGGGTAAACCCAAAATCTGCCGTCTCTTCAATGCTGGTAGATGCAAGAACCAAGCCTCACCTAGCCTGGGCAAATACCGACATGAATGTTTCATCTGTCACGACGATCACCGTGAGGCCACATGTTCCTGCAAAGGCACCAATAAACAAGCATAAACCAGACACTCCACTTCAGCCTGAGGTTTTGCGACGTCACTATACAACCATCCTGATCGTACGTTTGTTGAATCACAGCTTTGGTCACTACATCATAGTTTCAATCTTGGCTACACTGGTGCACGTTACTTTCGTTTATCTTCCAACCTAAAGTCCGCACTCGAGCACAAGGTTACTGTTCAGCAAGCCTGAAGGGCTCAATTTAGAAAGCAAACGCAGTCACATGGCTGGCCCTTACAACGAACCCTCTCTGCCAACTCTCCAGTGATCTGGTGTAGGTGTTGTTCCAAAGAAAAACGGTAGCTGAAGACTGATTATGCATCTCTCCTTGCGAACTTAGTATTAATGACGGCATTGACACTGAGGAGAACCACTTGTGGTACCAGAAAATTGACGATGCCATTGCCTTCATGAAACAGACAGGTCAGGGATGCTGCATGGCAAAGCTTGAAACATGCCTTTTGTTTGTGCTCAGTCTGCCAAGAGGATTGGGACCTACTGGGAGTTTATTGGAACGGCCAATGCTACATCGACAAGTGCTTGCTTGCCCTTCGGTCTACGCTCCTCACTAGCACTATTTAATGAAGTAGCAGACACATTTGAATGGATCCTAGTAAACGAGTGCCACATTAATCGTGTTCTACACAATCTTGACAATATAGGTATATCTGGCTAAACACCATCATCAACTCGTAGGCATCTCAAACCCCGTAGCAACTTCTATTTGCCTTCCCTTCCTACTCCGAGACATCAGACGCCACGGACTTCGGTTAACTCCAAACCTTGCCTACCAATTAACTATCATGGGTCAAATAAAATTGGCGCTGCAAAAACATCTTGACTATCAACCGACGACCGTCAGATGTACTGGGCCGCCTTTACCGTGGCCTTCTTCGGCTTCTTCCGTGCTCGGAATTTACGGCTCCGAGCCCCAGCGATTGTGACAAGGACCGAAAGCTATTACGCCCTGATCTCACAACCGACAACAATGGGTATCAGCTGCACATCAGGGCTTCTAAAACGACCCCTTTCTGCTTGAGCGTCAACTTATTTCTTAGACGGACACACCATTCAGTCTGTGAGGTAAAGGCGTTGAAAACATACCTGGCTCGTCCTAGAGCATCAAATCTACCGCAGTTTGCACACGCAGACGGGTCCTTTCTCACTCTCCTGCGTCTTATCTATGCTTCGGTCTTTGCTACACAAATTGGGGTACACTGAAGACCATTACGCAAATCACAGCTCTCGGATCAGAGCAGCAAGAACTGCAGCAGCCGCTACACTGCCAGATTGGCTGATCAAAATGCAAGTCGTTGGTCTTCAGACTGCTACCAACGATACATCCAACTAAATGGAAGGCCCTCTCTTCTGTAGCAGATGCGCTCGCTAAAGCCCACATTCCTACCAGCTTTCCATCGTGGTCCGCTGACTGACATCTGTTTTTCTTTCACATTTATTCACGACAGAGACGGTTAATGCACATATATGTTGAACTTGATGGTCTCAGGCTGTATCCCAGCGCCCTGGTACACATGCAGTCTCCTGCCTCTCTTTAGGATAGCGTGCCATTTGGGCGAGGGGCCCTGTTTAGGCCAGTCTTGGCCTAACATTACGAGTGTATCCCCACTCAGGTTGCAACATCAACGCGACTAACATCTTTGGTGCAAGCCAGTTGTCTCATGTACGTCATTAAACAGAATGGGTTCTGTGATGGTGTGTTAAGCCTCCAACGTCAACTCCACTGACCTCTAGGGTTCAAGCGGGGTATGACAGTCTCCAACGTCAGCTTGACTGATCTCTTGGGCTTGAGTACATGGTGGTTCTAACAGGCATTGATCCTCCAACGTCACCCTGAGTGACCTCTTGGGTTCACGCCACTTGTCCGAGCTCACAGTGTGAGCCGACCACTTTGGTTAACCCATTGTTCACAAATCCCTCACAACCTGGCACGTTGCGTCATTGAAGCCCACACAGTCTCATATCTACGCGGTATCACAACTAGTAGGCATGTTGCTTACAATAAAGTAGTGTATTACGAGTGATCTTAATGTCTGCTGTATGACATCATCAAATGTTTCTATTGTCTCACTTACTTGGATGATCGTTGTCAGCAACTGCAGTTGTACTATCTGTAATGTTTGATGCTAAATTTCCAGCTGCAACAGAACTCTATTATCACACACAACAACTAATCAATACACAGAACCTATACTGTGTGACAATTAGCTCATACATTCTCATTCAATCCCTTAAGGTAAGAAATAATACGAGAACGATTTTCTTTCTTTGAACTATCATCGAAGGGCAACTGTTCTTCTGCAGCTTGTAATGGTGTTTGTCCTTCCTGTCCAATAATAGACAGTATTATTAGTGCAATGAAACATAACAATATCACACAGTACAAAGTACATATAATCAACAAATAGTTAAATAGCTTATTATCCAGCACATACACAATGCACAATCAGCATAGCAAGTGTGCGATGAAAGTGAATGTTAGAAAGACAATATGAATAAGACAAATGTCATGCAGTTGACTAAACATCTCTTTAGCTGTTGAGCCACACAGTTGTCGAGCAACTCATTCTATTACTGCTCACACATTAATTAAGCAAACTGATGTTCACTGCTGTTTCAGTCATCATTCACAATCAACATGTAGCCATGTCATATGCTGTCATGTGACTGACAAGTGAGGATAATAATTCATTACTCTCCATGAATTCCAACATCATAATCATGACTTCAAACAAAATCATTATCAATGTATGATTTCACTAAATACAGTCCCACCTCCATGCAGTCACACCACCAACTAACAACATCATCACTTCACCATTACAATTTACAATACCACTCTACTATAAAACAAACAATGTCCCTCAATGTCTTTATCTAATAATGTTTCTTATAACTAACTAATTAACACCAGCGATGACAATGAGCGTATGCGCTGCATTCCAATTGTCCATCCATCCCTTTCTCCGTCCATCAGTCCACAGAGATGTTACCGTAACCTTAGAGCATGCGCGTCTCGAGTTAATGACTGCTCACATCTGTCATCTTTTATCATGCTTAACACCATGCCCGCAAGAACACCATGCTTTAAAGCGTTGCAACGTGACTTGGGTCGCATTGGGAGGGGTCCACAGTAGGGGGTTCGGTACCATCAAACTCAACTGCTGAACACCGTTTGGAGCACCAAACTACATTAAACCATATGATCATCCGAGCGCCAGATCAATCACATCACAAACAACACTGTCCGGAGCGCCGGACACAAAACACATCCGAACTAGAGCGCTGGTTCTAAACCACCCGGAGCGCCGGGTGTCTTGAACCGCCTGAGGCAACAAGCTTCAAATAGAAGTAGAGCTTGCCCATACTGTTATACTATACTGTTCGGTCTTAGAGCGTGTTCGCCATAACGGCTAAAATGATCGAAAACAAGAGGAATGACCAATGGGCAGAACCCTTCTGGCAGTAGCTCAGAATTTTATTTTGCCTCTTTCTCCTCCACCCATTTCATTGCTGCTACTCCTTCTTCTCTGGAGGCTGCCGTCACTGAGTCCAAACACCACGGATGAGCCAACGACACATCTAATTCGATGTCAGCACCTGAAGCTGGGTCAAAAACGAAGACGTCTGACCTCTTGTCACTGTTGACGTACCTGTATTGTGGCTCTAGTTTGTGTAGCAAGTTGAGTTGAGAAAGGCAGTTAGTTAGACCATGCTGACACAATTGAGTTGTGAGTGTGCACTTGACCACCCCCAGTCTTACAAGTGATTAGATGGTATCCTTGGATGTCCATTTCTTTGCCACAGTCACAACAATTGCTCAGTGCAGGAATGTCACATCCCAACCTCATCATAGTTGCCAAACGAAAATCGTGTGGTGAAAGTGCAACACGTGATGAAGACAGAATTGCAGACACCCAAGCTCCAGCTCCTTTACCTGACAACGAATGCAAACGAGCTCTATCTCTGATTGTATTAGAGTTGTTGTTCAAAAAGTAGCCTTGACCTGTTGTTGAGCCATAGCTGACTTGCCCAAACTATAAGGCTAAACTCGCTTACGTAACCGTACACCCACATTCCCTCCAGAGTTCAACTCTCAAGCAAGCGGATACAAAGCCAGAGTACCATGGGCAGACTTGGCTGCCAGGTGCAAAGGAACTCCCGTGACCGTCTCCGCTGAAGAGTGGATGTAGCGTCCGTAGCAGTCACTAGACCAGCAACTCAACGTCTGGATCAACCAAGGAAGCATACACACAGCTGCAGCAGTTGTTGCTGGACCGATGCGGAAGCTATGACATGCGTAGAGTATCTCCTCGATGCCGGCTGAATGTAACAGTAACGCAGACGAGTGGTAAACAATCTGCGAGTTAAGTAGGCACCATCAGTATGTCGAAACAATGGCTCACCAGGAGTGCCTTCACGAATTTCCAGAAAACGGTATAAAGCTCGAACTGCACAGACAGAACGCCCAGATGGATAAATGCAAACGGTGTGGCCCAGACGGAACGATTCTGTCTTGGAGATGCGCAAAAACACGAGAAAACTGTCGCCTGAAGTGCTAACATCGAAGCGTTGAAGGTCGGTGTCTGAGAAACGTCTCGAGTCAGTCGCTACAAACTCTGCACAACGCAAGAAACCAATAAAGGCGAGTGTACAAGCCGATGACATCAGACAACTGTCATAACAGTTCATGACCGAAACATCACAAAGTGACCTTTTTAGGCCAAGGAAGACATCTATCGAGATCGACAAGTGGAACTGATGAGTGTATGCGCCTTTGCGACGAATATCTCTCAGCAACAGTTTGAGGCGACGAGAGTCATCAAACGGGTGTGAGAACCCCCTTTCAATGTGCTCCAGACGGATTCCTGCCAGGTAGACATTTATGGTTGCGTAGCTGGCCGACTGTGCAATGAAGGCAGAGAAGTCCATCATCTGTTCTTCAGAGGCAGGAAACAGAGTACGATGCCCCATCGCGCAGAATGTAAGGTAGCGCTCGAGGCCGGCTTGGTAGCTTATACGTGTAGATGCTGCCCCCCTTGCTGCATAAAGTAGCGGGCATCAACGGTCAGAGATCCAAGGGGAGCTGCGGAACTGGAGTTGCAACGGAAAGAGCCCGTGAGGCTAGCTGTCCAAATCTTGTCACCTGTGAACGAGATAAGGCATCAGCAATACTGTTATCGGTGCCTGGTACATGCGACACTGATAGCAAAGTTGCCCTTTGCCGCTATCAGGAACAATCGCCGTAAAAGACCCATGATGACTGGGAGAACGGGAACTGCTGTTTTGCCATGAATAGACTATTGTCTGATTGTCGCAATGAAATAAGACTCTCTTGCCCTTCCACTGGTCTCCCCGTGTTAGAGAGGCTATGATGATGGTGCGAGTTCCTTCCGAGCTATCGGATGGTTGAGTTGCGCTCCAACCCATTTACACAAACACCAGGCACTGCCATAGTAAGCACCGTAGCCTGTGAGAGAGACATAACTCAACAGATTCATGTCAGGTGAGCTCAACAATTCTGAATCTAGAAAGAACGAGTGACCGCTCCAGACTGGACAGAGTCGAAAAGCATGCTTTATGTCGACTTTTATTATGGCGGCTGATGGACCCAAGAGCTAAGGGATGGCGATAGCATTGTCGACAGTACTACTGTATTCTAGACCAAATTCTTCCTTGGAAATGTAGTCGTTGACACTAGACCCAAATGGCGACGCCAGGTGCATAATTAAGTGCCATACGCCTCCCTTTTTCGGGACTACGCCTAGACCTGAGCACTAAACGTTTTCCAAAGGTGGTACGTCATAAGGCCCCGCCATGTGTCCGTGATCACATTCACTCTGTAATTGTTTCTGAACAACGTCTGCATAATCATGGGCAAAAGGAAGGTTTTGATTAATACGGAAAATTCTCAGGCCAGAAAAACCAACCAATAGAACAGCCTCGCACTAGAGACTGAACAAAAGCTGCATCGGGATGGTGTCGAAGAAAAGTTGCCAAACGGTGAGTATTAATTGGAGTTTACGGATAGTGCTCGTTAATTGGAGCGTTGGAGCGGACACGCGGTACAATGATGTGGTCCATGCAGTTGTTGTTCTAGCAGCAGTGCTTGTACTTGCATGACTCTGCCGACTTGTTGCACACACCTTTGTTGAACCAGTGAAGGGTTCCCTAGGATTGTCTGCTTTAGTGAATGTGGTTTTTCTCACAGACAAGGTCGTGGGCTGCAATGGGTTTGCTGCGGCGTCTGCAAAGCAACAAAATTACACTGCGTAGCTACGTGTCCCGATGGTCCACAACCGTAGCAGGTGACATGCGGGCAAGGTTAACATCCGAGCCAGTGAAACAGAGTGACCAAAGGTAAGTGTCAGCAAAGTCCGATTGCAGGTAATGGTCAGCAGCAGAAAGCGAGATTATACTTCAGCCATGCAGATGATTTGAAATCCTTGTTCGCGCCCGCTATCAGGCCCGTGTGCTGAAACAGCTCAGCACCTCTTGACGGGTGAGCTGACACCAACTGAGCAGCATATGCAGCAATCAACCATGACAAAACATAGCTGTGTAGAGTTGAAGCACAAAAACCTAACCCAGATGAAACTTGCTTTGTCGCAGCGTTAGCGTTAGTTGCCGAAGCTCCACCCAGCAACTGTGCAACTCTAGATGCTTCCACCTACTCCAAGCAAGTTCATTGTTAACCCGAGGTGCGTATGCACTAGGGTTACAGTAACACGGGGCCAGCTCGACGACCAGCCAGACGTGAGCGGGTTGATAGACGAATTCAATGTGAGCGGTACAGACGAAGTCCACTGTTACAGTATGACTATGTGCACATGCACCTGTCAGTCTACTCTCTGTTCTTTCATAACAGTATGTGTACTCTACTGTGTTTCTCATAGATTTGGATGCAAGTGAAGCTATTTGGCACAAGACTGCCTGTCCTTCCCAGCCAGCTGTCTCAACATGTCTTGGCATGTGCATGGTGTCTAATAATGCATGTCCATGTGACCTTGTATCTCATGACTTACCATATATGTATCCTTGCAACCTAAGCTAGCAGCCGAGGGTTTAGCACTTTAGT